>NC_056747.1:265237593-265265093 GCF_019279795.1 Protopterus annectens | reverse complement strand
TACATCGGGGTGTGTGGATGGATGGGGGTGTGTGTGGATGGATGGGGGTACATGGGGGTGTGTTTGGATGGGGGGGTTTGTGGATGGGGATGTGTGTGTGTGTGTGGATGGGGTGGGTGTGTGTGGATGGGGATGGGTGTGGGTGTGTGTGTGTGTGTGTGGATGGGGCGTGTGCATGTATGTGTGTGGATGGGGGCGTGTGTGTGTGGATGGGGGTGTGTGTGTGTGTGGATGGGGGTGTGTGTGTGTGTGGATGGGGGTTTGTGGATGGGTGCGTTTGTGGATGGGGGTGGTTGGATGGGGGTGTGTGTGGATGGGGGTGTGTGTGTGTGGATGGGGCTGTGTGTGTGTTTGGATGGGGGGTTTGTGGATGGGTGTGTGTGTGTGAGGGGATGGGTGTGTGTGTGTGTGTGTGGGGATGGGTGTGTGTGTGTGTGTGTGGGGATGGGTGTGTGTGTGGATGGGTGGATGGGGGTTTGTGGATGGGGGTGTGTGTGTGGACGGGGGTTTGTGGATGGGGTGGGTGTGTGTGGATGGGGGTGGTTGGATGGCGGTGTGTGTGGATGGGGGTTTGTGGATGGGTGTGTGTGGATGGGTGTGTGTGTGTGTGTGTGTGTGTGTGTGTGTGTGTGTGTGTGAGTGGATGGGTGTGTGCGAGTGGATGGGTGTGTGTGTGTGGATGGGTGTGGATGGGTGTGTGTGTGTGGGGATGGGTGTGTGTGTGTGGATGGGGATGGGTGTGTGTGTGGGTGTGTGTGTGTGGATGGGTGTGTGTGTGTGGATGGGGGTGTGTGTGTGTGGATGGGGCGTGTGTGTGTGGATGGGGCGTGTGTGTGTGTGGATGGGGGCGTGTGTGTGTGTGGATGGGGCGTGTGTGTGTGTGTGTGGATGGGTGTGTGTGTGTGTGTGTGTGTGTGTGTGTGTGTGTGTGTGGGGGTGTGTGTGTGTGTGGGTGTGTGTGTGTGTGGGTGTGGGTGTGTGATGGGTGTGTGTGTGGATGGGGGTGTGTGTGTGGATGGGGTGTGTGTGTGGATGGATGGGTGTGTGTGGGTGTGTGTTTGTGTGTGTGTGTTTGTGTTTGTGTGTGTTTGTGTGTGTTTGTGTGTGTTTGTGTGTGTTTGTGTGTGTTTGTGTGTGTTTGTGTGTGTGTGTTTGTGTGTGTTTGTGTGTGGATATTTTTTTTTTTTGTCTGAATAAGTTTTCCCCCTGTGGTATTCCTGCGGAGCGGTGTATTAGTTTTGCTTATACTTTAGACTACATTTATGTTTTTACAAAGCAGTTTTAGTGTTGTCACAGGTAGCGCACACTCCTTTGGTGCTGGAAAGCCAGGTGGCTGTGGGTTCTCTTCCCACTTTAGGCGTGTGGGTTTTTTGACACTGCAGTGCATCATTATGAGTTGTCGCACTCCTCAGTGCGTAATGCTTTGGATGTTTAAGTTTGTGCTAGCTGTAGTAGATGTAAAAGATCTCACGGCACCTATTGAAAAGAGTAGAGAAAATTCCCTGAGGTTGCTCCAAATTTTCCTTAGCAGTATGAATGCCACCTTGAGTCTCGCCTAAAATTATTTCATTAGCCTAGTGGGACTAACCCAGTCATCAAAGTCTAAGTAAGTACTGTTTGTGTGTGGGTTTTTTTTATGAATTTTCTTGTGCATCCACATGTAGAACACTGGGTTGTAATCACAGATTGTTAGGCATACTTTCTGCGTGGCTTATATTTGTGGGATGTGATGGCAATATCCAATCCAAGAAGTCTCCTTTACCAGTAACTTTTTGGGGAGGGGGTGTTCTCTCCCCTGCTGAATCATCCTAAGGTTCCCTGCCTAATGACCATTGTCCATCACCGGGTCTCCCAGCCACTTTCTAATCCAAGGACTTCTCAGGGGGTGGCGATTGTTCAGATCTTGAGGTGTCCTGTGGATGTTCGTCCATAACTACGGCGGGAGGGCTTCCCTCATGACCTGCCCTGGTAGGGGCAGGCGTACAGTTGGGACTTGGGTTTCATCCTGCTGCTGCTGCAGGTCAGCTGTGCCATTCACTTGTTTGGCTTGTGTTTTTGCTTAACATTATTAAATTGTCACATGTGACACAGGCAGTTATACCATTTTTATTAAATGAAAACTAACTATTTACATAATTTTAGTTGTAAACAGTATACATCACTTATCTATCAAGTCATTTAAACATAACGTAGCTCATTCAAATCCTGCCACCTTTTAAACCTCATTTTCCTTTGCATGCATTGTTTCCACAATTCCAACCTTTTTATGTAATTTGCTCCTACCATTTTCTAAAGAGTCTGATTTCAGTTTTCTGTTATATTCAGTACTACTAGTACAGTTGGGTTTAGACTTTGATTTCCATTTTCTTGTATGTGTTTTTTTTTTGCAGTCACCATAATGACTCAGCAAGGTCTTACTATGTCTAGGCATTTCTGATTCTATATCATCGCACAAAAAAATTTCTTTAGTTGCACCAGTTTGCTCACCCAGTATCTTGAGCATTTTGCAAGCAGTCTTTAAAGTCTGCCAACTAATTGCACTCCCAGAAAATGTTCAGATACCGATTTCTTCCCCATTACACTTCAACATTTGCTGTCCGTCTGTGGAAAAAATCTTTGTGGAGTCTACTTTGGGTATAAAATACCCATGTAAATACTTCCAAGAAAAATAAATTTCCTAAACTTCGTTGCATGTTTGGAAGACGTAGATATGTCCCACCATTGTTTCTTTGTGAATTGCTTATTCAGTCTCTTCCCAGTCTTTTGTAACCTCTTATGTTTGATTCTTAGTTATGTAATATTTTGTATGCTCTATTAATTATTCGTTTAACAGCATCTTCTGTTCTGGGTTCTGCTAAAAACTCTACTAGTGCTGGTCTTTCACTTAGTATCTCCCTATTTCTTTATTTTTGCCTATACTCCTATCAATCCTTGATAGGTAAGGCAATCTCTCAAAACAGTAGGGACCCTGCTTTTGTTTTCCTTGGACCACGCCTTCCAGCGTCAACATCCCCAGATTCCTGGTATTGCCACACAAGGTGTCCACAGAATTGCCCTGATGCCTGGGTTGGTAACTCCCATCCTTCCCTGACACTGTTTGCCTTTGCCACTAATTTAATATTGGTCAGCTGGGCCATAGCCAAAGATTTATTTCTCTACGCCACTGGAAGAGCTTTCTGTTCTAGTGGTTGTATTTAACACTGTTACTCTGATTAGATTAATAGTTGTTTCTGTTCTTGTGGTGTTAACTGTGTTAATCTGAAAAGATTAATAGCGGGGTGAATGATTTCATGAACACACTTGGGACATTTTTTTAACCTGCGGTGGTGGTGCTGCGGTAGCATTGTTGCCTCACAGTAAGCCGTTGTCCGGTTAGATTCTCAGCTAGAATGTCTTCTGTGTGGAGATATGCATGAATGGGCGTGCCTTCGTTGAAGGTTGTGCGTCAGGGCTGGTAACTCGACACGTAAAAATAAACTACTAGTCATTTAGCGGACCGGAGTTGCGCTGTGGCTACCCCTAACCGGGAAAAGCCAAAAGACACAACAACTTGGGACATTTATTATTCATCACCTTGAATTATTGTTTCAAGACAGATTTATAGTAGTCTGATATCTCTTCAGTCTGGTCTGCACTAGTAAGTATATAGACTGATATCCATAATGATAAGTTAAGGTCGAAATCTTACGAAATGCATGTAACATTGTCTATGCATGGAGTGCACAGCCAAGTCGAATGCTTTTGAAAATAAAATGTCTGAACCACCAATGTTTTTACTAGTGTGATCATTTTGGACTGAGATGTTGCCAGGAGACAGTTTCTTAGTTTTCTGAATGTGATTTAAACTAGGTTTCTGTTACTACAGTTGGGTCAGGGGAAGAGAGATCTAGCTGTACAAGTCTGTTTTTCTGCATATTACTAGCATTTTTGTGGCCATTTTAATCTGGAAGGGCTGCTTGACGGATCTCTTGGGACTGCTTTGAGACCATATTGTGTGCGTTTGGTGGCTTAGGGTGAAATGGTCCAAAGTTTAGAAATTTTGTTTTTGTAGCTTTGCTGCAGAGAGGGCCATGACATCTCTTAATAATTTAGGCAGGAATAAAATGTAACCCGTGTCACACAGCATGGGAGATATTAAAACTGTTTTGTGGTACTTGAGTGATAGCATAACCGGTTCATAGGGAAATGAGATTGATCATACTTTGTTAGTTTGTTTTTAAAATGTGTGCTATGACCATGCACATTAGGAAGCAACTTCTTTATGTTGCTAGTTGGCTATGCTGCATTGCTCGTGTCGTGTGACTCATTTACAATGAAAATGGTTATTTCCAAGTTGAAGGACCTGTGCTCCTTCATTAAAAACTTTTAACTTTGCACATATTCAGTTAGTAAGGTAACACATTCTCTGCCTTGGCCAACTTTAAATTCCTATCAAACAAATAGTCTGCCTTAGAGCCCACAAGATGTTTTCTATATCTTCTATGATCCTTTGAAGTATTTTTTGGACTAGGGACCATATGTGCTTGTGTTAACAGATCTGTCCTTTTTAAACTAAGCTGGTTTCTTCAAGCAGATTCAGAGCATTTTTTTGATGATTAGGGGAAAATTGATCTGTTATTTATTTATTTTTTGAAGCAGACTATCTGGTGCATATGTGTTAACAGGTCTGTCTTTAAATGGATTTGGAGCCTTTTATACTGTTTAGGGGAAAATTGAACTATTCCCCCCCCCCCCCCCAAACGGAATTGTTCTTTTCCAATGAACGGGTCCACTATTACAAATGCTAAGTTTTTTTTCTTCGTTTAATGTTGGATCTGGTTGGATTGGACCTGGATTAATGACAGGTCGTGTATCTGGGACCTGTTAAGACTCTCTTGTATTACTGGATGTTGTCTATGGGTCTTGGGACTTGATCTACAATCTTAATTGGTTTATGGTTTGAAGTTCATTTGTTGGCTTAATCATATTGGACTTCAGCATAGAGTTAAATGAACTTCTACATCTAAGGGTGTGTATGTATCCAGCTCATTGCATTTATTTTTGATAACTGGCATACAATAGACCTGGTATCACTTTGGACCTATTGGCTCTAAGGGAGGTTGTGCATATCAAACTATACACTTATATTCGCTATCATTGCAGTCTTGTAATTGTATATTAGGGGCTATTACAGTTTTCGTCTTTCTTCTCTTTTGGTGTGTGTGTGTGTGTGTGTGTGTGTGTGTGTGTGTGTGTGTGTGTGTGTGTGTGTGTGTGTGTACATTAATCCAAAAGAATATACATGTGTGTATGTGTAAAGTCCAGTGTTATGATATCTACTCTGAGGCCACAGGGGAACGTAGTACTGCTGTTACATAAATATTCATGTGATGTTTGCAAGGACTACTGTTCTTCCTATCATCAGGAGTCATACTGTTTATTGTATTTACTGAAGTTTGTGCTAGATTTTATATTGGTTTGGTATAAATGGGGATATGGGGGAACATAGCACTGCTATGTATTAATATATGAACATCTATGTTTTTATAATGATTGCAGTGCCTATCATTATTGTTTCCATTAACATCAGGATTTATTGTTAAAATAAGGGAACATAGCACTGCTTTCTTCATGCCTAAGTAGGTTGATTGGCAGGGGCTGTTTCTCCTTAATATATTAAGCTAAGTTCCATATATACATTCTTCATACTCTAGGCTCCCTGCAGGGGCTATTATTGCCATCTCCCTCACTCAATCTTTAGGCTGGGGTTTAAGCCCCTTTCTGTTTGCTACACTCATTTACACCTGCCCCCAGTACATCTACATTTTATCTTTAGCCAATAGCCACTCCCATACTTACTCCCCAATCAAGCCTTATCGCTGAGAATCCCCACCTCCTGCTTAATCACACATCTAAACCCAAAGCAACCATTCCACTAGGTAATACTGTTGTAATCTTCACCTGCACTATTCTAGCCTTTAATGCATCATACCAAACAGCTACAGTCACAACCCCCAACCATTTCCACTGCACTCTCTCAACTCCCCTCAAACACCCGCTGCATAATTTCATTACCACAACCTACCTCTTTCCAGTACAACTACTCAATTACCAAACCCCACCACATTTGAACACACAATATCCATAAAATACAACACATTTTTTACTGAATATATAAAACATATTCTCTACACTCTCTAAACTTGCTCTCAGTGGAAATGTGCACCCCAACCCTGGCCCCTTAATCACCAATATCTCCACAAACCCTCTTCCAACCAACTCCCATCACCCATATCACAAGCAACAAAAAACCCAAATGACCTCATTATGTCTCTTAACATCAGAAGCATCTGTAATAAAATCCAAGACCTCCATGCATACATAAGCCTTTACTCCCCTGACATCCTTATCCTAACTGAATCGTGGCTCAAACCTCACATCAAAAGTGAGGAAATACTCCCACCTGGATACAACATCTTCTGTAAGGACAGACTATCAAGAAAAGTTGGAGGTGTGGCACTGCTGTACAAACACCACCTCAATATCCAAATTCTCACCAAATCGGCTCCCCAGTTTGACAAGGAAGAGATACTTTACACCACCCTCAGATTAAACTGTTAAGAAATCAGTCAATGTTGTAGAGTGCTATTTCCCACCAGGTCAAAGTATGCCTCCCCTTGAAAATCTATGAGACTGGACAAATCTCTCCCTGCCCCAAGAAACGGTCATCCTTGGGGACTTTAACATCAATTGGCTATCCTGCAGCAGCAACCACCAAACTCTTCACCTAAATCTCCATGGTCTCCCTCAGCTAATACAAACCCCCCACTAGGATCAATAAAAACCCCAATAACCACACAATTTTTGACTGGGTCTTGGTTAATAAAGCCCCTCATACCTACCTAGCTTGGCTGTTTACCTGACTCCATCAGTGACTATTCCCCAACCTTCCTACTAAAAAAAAATCACATAAATGATTGCGAACCCATTACCCACAGACTTATTCGCAGCAAAGCTAATTTTAACCCAAACTCCTTTACCTCCTCCCTCCAGAACATAAACTGGTCACCTCTAAAGTACCTCAACCTAGTCCTAGACGAAGCAGTCCATTTCTTTAACAGTACCTTCCTCAACATCCCTAACTTCCATGTCCCCCTGAGAAACACCAGAATCAGAACTAAGCACTCCCCCGACTTCAATAAACCACCAGGGGCCTTATGAAAACCAGGGATAAAACATGAGAATGCTGGCGCGTAACTAAAAACCCCCTCAGATAGGCAACTCTTCCTTGAACTATGTAACGGGGTCAAAAAACAAGTAAAGGCAGACCAAGCCTGTTTCTATCGGACGTCCCTAAACTCCTCCAAATACAACCCCAAGCAATTCTGGTCCACAATTAACTCTATACTCTACTCTACCCAGGAAAAGTAAGCACCCCCCCTACCAACCACCCCTCTCTCCACCAGTAGCATTGCTGATTCAACAAACACTTAACAGAATCCATTCTATCCCTAACAAAAAAACACTTCCCCCTTTATCCAACCCAAAACCACCCCTCCCTACCTTCTTTCTATCCACAGTACCAACCTCCTACATAAAAAGACTCCCGACAAAACTAAAACCCACAAAACTAGCAGCCGACAACCTGCCCTCTGAATACTTAAAGATAGCAGCTGATGTCTCCTAGCTTATCCTATTTCCATATTAATCAACCGCTCCATATCTGAATCCTATGTACCCACTCTGTGAAAAATGTCACATCATTCCCTTCCTCAAAGCTGGCCCCTCCACTGACCTCTCCCAACTGCTGCCCCATTGTCATCCTCTCCAAGATACTTGAAAAATGCATCAATTCATAGGTGTCTAAATTCCTCCTTAACAATAACCTCCTCTCCAATACCCAGCATGGTTTCAGACCACACCACAACACGACAACTGCTCTTCTCTCCATCACCATCTTCCATCACAAAAGCAATGGCCGTCTCTCCTCTGCTGTATTTCTGGATCTATTTAAAGTCTTTGACATTGTGTCACACAATCTACTACTCTCTGCTGTGTCTGATCTCTTTCTCCTCACCAGCCACAAACTGGTTCCACAGCTATCTACAAGGCCGCCAGCAATCGGTCATCTGGGACAAATCTCTATCCCCTCACCTCCGTTACTCTTGGGGTTCCCCAAGGCTCCATCCTTGGCCCCCTAATTTTCTTCTTTCACCAACAGTCTGCACACTGCCACCAAACATGCCTCCCTCATACAGTATGCAGATGATTCCACCCTCATTTGCTCAGCCCCAACTCTAACGGAACTAAAACAGATCACCCAAGATTCATTCTCTTCAGTTGAAAGCTGGTTATCTAATGCCCAGCTTCTCCTCAATCCAAATAAAACCTAACTCCGCATCTTCCAGTCCTCCAAATCTACCCCAAACTACCCACACTTCACTATTCAAGCCAAGGATAATGCCTCCATTCTACCAACAGTCCACACAAAACTACTTTGCATACAGTTGGACAATAATCTCAGATTTGACACCCACATATCACTAACAAAGTTCACAAAAAAACTGAGTGCCTTGTATAGAAGCCGCCAGTACCTCACCAAACCAGTAAGAATCCATATTGCCAATTCCCAATTTATCTCCACCCTGCTCTACACATCACCCATACTTATAAATCTTAAGACAGTCAGACCTAAACTCTAAACCCACTACTACAAGCCAAAAACTCAACAGGTGAAGCACTATTTTCCTGTGCTATATCCAAGCTCTGGCCTTCCCACTACCATAACTACCCTACCTTCCTGCAGTCTTTTCAAGGCTGCACTTAAATCTCACTTAATTTCTCACTGGCTTTGTTCTTGTCCAAACCCCGACTAATTCCCCTTCTCTCTTTTCCCAGATTTATATAGAGTATTCCCTCTATCACTATAAAACTGAATTGAAGATTATTTACTGTCTCATAATCCTTTCAAGATTTAGTTATCATTTAGTCTATTATTATTATTATGTAGTTACTATTTAGAAAAATTGTAGCACTGTGTTTTACTACTTCTTTTTCTCAATGCTTAGTACTCGATTTTACTTAATTTGCTTCTGCATTTCTCCATGCCATGATCACCTCTGCTGTATAATCTACCTTGATGGTTATTTTTTACCATCTACCATGTCATTCTGTGGAGCTTTTCTACCTGGGCCTCCACTGAAAAAGGACCTGTGTCCAGTCGGAATTTCCCGGTAAACAAAAGTAAGTAAATAATAGTGGTGGTTAGGTTTCTGCAGTGTTAAGGTATCTACCAACAAAATAAGACAGATACAGCTAAAGATTAACAGGTCAGTTGTATTCCAAATATTTGGGGGTTTATCTGTTAACTGGCTTTAGATTGTGCACCTGTACAAGATAAGGATGTAGCTGACTGAGAATAAAAAAAAAACAATACTAGGAAGAGTAGCAGAGTAGGGTGACCCCAGCCTGCTGTGCAGCTAGAAACTATATTTGGGTCAAGTTGATATCTGCACTATATGTTGATTTTACAATGTTTGTCCTGAAGCATAACTTGCATGGTTTACAATTCCCAGTGCCTGTTAAACAGCTCTTTTAGCTCTTTTCTTGAAAACACAAGGGTTGATGACAGTGATTATCTTAACTGGTCCTTCAAGCAGGATTTCTGTTTTTCTATTTTATGATAATCATTTTTAGTGGATCATCTATAAGCACATGGGTAAGCAGTGCATGGACCACTTGAGGGATTAAATCAGAAGTGCATAAATTGGCATAGTGCTGAGGGAATTTATGCATTTAATTTTTCTCTGTAGTCTGTTTTACCTCTTCTGTAGTAGCCACTACGGATACCTCTGTCATAGGGTGGGGTGCTCTTATCATGGTCCACCTGTCCAAGGTTTATGAATCCAGTCAGTGGCCAGATAACACATTCTTGTTTTGGAAATTTAGGGTGGTCCTTTCATTGCAGGCCTTCAAAACTCCTTGTCCCACTTGACAAAAAGGTAGTGGTTTGGTATATTAGTGTCTTGAAATGATGGTATGGGAATGGGCCGTGGTAAAAGGATGTTTTCTGATTTCGTGCCACAGCCCTAGGAAGGGCAGTTTTGTAGCTCACATGCTGTGTGTTTACCGATTTATTCTCAAAGGTAATTCTCAGACTGTCATTGATGTGGAAACATTCTTGGCTGTGAGAGGGGGGGGGGTTGCCTTTCTGTGATGGCTAGATTTTTCCAGTCAAAACCAAGTGCAACATTGTCCTTCCTGTGGAGAAATGTCCCAGGAAGACTTTTGCCGAGAAATGATCTTTTAGACTTTCTCTTCCTTTCCATTATTCTATTTGTATGAATTTTAGATTGTGTATATTCATTCATATGTCCATATTTTATCTTCAGCCCTTGATATTCTTCTTGGATCTCATCTTTTGGAGAATACTTTGCATCCAAGTCTCTCTAGATCCCTTCCAGCAAGCTTCATTTGAGTCTGCACTTAGTCTAATTGATTTGGTTTATGTTTTAATAGTAATATTCAGGGCGTCTTAGTACCTTGTAGTTCAGTGTCTCTGTAGCCAGTAAGAACTTGGGCTGTTTATATTTCCAAACTGCACTGGTATCTGTGAAGATTAGCCACATTTTATGAATTCTCTTGGGCACCTCAGATTTTATAGAAACAAAACTGTTTCCTTTTACCAACAGAAAAGGTTGAACTGTTAAAATGACTTTGTCCAGATGGTTGAGTTTTATTAATTGTTCTAAAAAAATGACTTTCAGTACCCAGCTCTCATTCAGAAAGTGACTACATCACAGGCCTTTTTCAGAAACCACCTTAGAGTGTGTAGCAGCTTGTGGGCTTCACTGATGTCTTTTTTTCCAAGACCGTACAGTATAAGCTGAGTGCTGGCTAACATCTTCCTTTGGATATTCATTTGCTGGAGGCATATTCCCAGGAAGGTGACCATACATGTTAAGTTTGGGACTTTCCTGCTGCTGTTGAGGTTGGCTTGTTTCATATCACTTGTGGAAGTTATCCACCTAAGATTGTTAAATCTGGAGGACCAGGCCCCCTTGTTATGTACCCCCCATGAGTTCTTTTGTTTGTATGCTTTAGAGATGGTAGAGAGATTTTATAAGTATATTAATATTTTTCTGCCACATGATAGTGTGGCATGACAGATCCAGCTAGGGAACTATCTTGCATAGCATTAAAGTAAGAGAAATGTTGCCTAGCAAAGCTTCAGATATCAAGGTGTTCCTAAAGGTGTTCATCTTGCTGTCCTGAATTAACTTGCCAATCTAAATCCAACACTGCTTTCATTTATTCTGAACAACTGGATCGACTGACCCCCTCAAAAACTGTGCTACATTGTGTGTTTTGTGAAAGTAGTCTTAAAGGAATCTGTGCTCTAAACTCAACATTTCTTGTCTTTTCCTCAGTGCGTTTCTATCTGTAGAAGATCACAGTACTTTCACTTATTTAAACAAAATTACTTGCATTTCTCTCCTAGTTTGCTGGATCATTGCCCACCGTGCTGAGATTGAATGAAATCTCATGATACTTTTAGAAGTGTGTGGATTGTTGCATCACTTTCATAGGGAAGTTGTCTACCTTGTTGCATCAGTCTAACACATCTGAAAGCATTTTATGCAAGGCAAATACAGAGAGGTATGTGTGGCTCTATTTCATACCTTTAAAGTAGTAAAGCTATTCAGGCTCAAACCTTTGATTCTTCACTATTGTAAAAGTTGCATTCTTTCTCTTTTCTGAGGTTGTAAACCTAAACCCGATACCCATTGAAAACAGCGTCATTGATTAGAGGAGCTCTGCATGCCAAGAAATGAACACAGGTGGCTGGGAAGGAAGGTAGATGGAATTCTCAGCTTAATTTTAAAAGTGATATATTCAGTTATCTTTGAAAAACTTCATAGACTTTTTTTTTTAACCCAATGACTTGTATGTTTGCATGTTAGACAAAGTCGCTGACATTTTTATGGGAGACGCTCACTTTTTAGAATTTTCACTGCTTTCATTATAAGCAAATGGGACTGCTGTCTGACAAAGCACATTTAGCCTCCTCAGTTGTACCCTTGGAGGACATTATGGGCAAGGAATATCTTTTTCAAGGAAAAACAATCATGTCAGCACGTCTGCCCCACAACGGCATTTAGGGTTAGGAAAAACTTACTAGTAATAAGTACTTGTAGTACTAGCAGGTTTGTATTGTATGGAAGTTCATGGTAAAAGGAAACTGTTTTTCACTTCTTCCACGTGATGGTTCTTTAAAATATTTATCTGCCTTCTTGAAAAAGAGAGAGAATAACTGATTAAAGAACTGTAGGAACTAGCTTGAGCCTGAAGATTAAAAAAAAAAAGGGGGCACAAGGTGACCAGAGACTCTTGATGCTTCTATTAAAATAGAGGCAAAGTTGGTGAATTTTACAAGTTACATAATTTAATGACTTGGAACATGAGGCCCAAACTTTAAACTGAACTTGACTGTCAAAAGCTGTGGATGAGCAGATGAAATGAAAGTGCTAGTACACTTTTAAGGAAAAGAATGTCAAATTTTGGGAGCCAAATAAAATGGCTAAAATATGAAATAACTTTAAGGATGTACTGTTGCAGCATTAATGGATATGAAAAAGAGGGCAATGCGATATGTTGCCTGAGGTCAAAATGAGTTTCCGAATATAAGCCTTGTGCACTTGATGTGTCTATAAGCATGAGGTGTTATGCATTTAATTTTGAGAGTCTGTGGTTGAAGATGACATGCTAAAAAGAGCAAAAGGAAAAAAAGAAACAAATTTGAATGTTAAACAGAATCCTAACACTTTCTGATACTCTGTGATCATCTTCATGTATACATCCATAGAGCTGCTACACACCAGGATAGCAAAACAGGAAACAGATATAACCTGCAACTCCTCAAAATTCAGTACAGAGTCTTTCATTAATACACTACTGACTATATATTGGTCTCCATTGAAAACTCTACCCTTGGATGAAGAAGCTGTCAAACATTTCAACGCAATATTCCTGAACACCTTTAATAGTGTGGTCACTCTACGTAAAGAGTGAAAATGAACCATTCTCATTGGCTTGCCATGCAAACCAAAACTTTATAGAGTTTATATTTGGAAATGATGGCAGTAACAAAACAGCTGAGAACCTTCTAACCTTCAAGCAACTTTAACTAAAAAAACAAGCGGCAAGAAACAATACTAGTCTTCAAGCTAACCACAAGTATAACCCCATTCTGTTAATGCATTACTAAATCCTAAATAAAAAACTGGTCTTAATCGGTCTCTTGGTAGTTTACCCCTCCAAACTGCAACCTTTTTCAATGCATACTTTGATAGTGTCTCCACCTTGAATGTCATGTTCAAGACTACAAACAGAAATCAGGGAAAGACCTAATTTTCACGATCAATGTTGTACTTGTGATCACTCACTAAAATCCAACACTACTGCTGTCTACACTGTCCCTATATTTAACATTTAAATTTAACTTTTAACATGTGCCACCAATACCAGAAACTAGAGACTGGATCTCTTAGTACATCCTAATTGCCATACTGACATTGTCGTCGAAGTGTCTTAATTACTGGAGTAATTGATATATGAATGTAGGCATTTAGTTATCTGCCATACTGTTAATTTAATTAGCAATTTGTCAGAAAACTACACCTTTTACAGATTAGTAAGCTGAAGTCTCCTGTTTCACGTTTTTGTGTGTTGTGGTGGTGGGGGGCTGGAGAAGAAACTGCATAATTCCAGCCAAAGACAGAAAATTTTGGTGCTTTCTATGTAGCCACCAAATTATCTTATTAAAAGTGAAACTAACGCCCCAGTTGAGAGACTGTGACTGCAAGCGTTCAGTCATCAGTTGCTTGTACTATTGGTACTCTTAAATTTAATGTTCTAGACAGGAAAAAGAGTAGATTGCAAATACAATGATGTGATTGTGGAAACATTGTCTCCTCCTAATTTCTGTTTGTGTGGTTGAATGTGAAATTTAAAAATTCATCAGTCACCTAATCCCTCCTCATGCCATCTCTCCCACATACTCACTTTACTAGTCTCCTCCAAACCATATTCCATAAGCTGTCTTCCTACCTCTTCCCAAGCCGCTTCTCCCATGCTGCCCTCCTTCACCCTAAAACTAGTCCTCACTTTGATAAAGAAAAATGGAAAAAAAAAAGAAACATACTTAAACCATGTTCCCCTGCCACTGACTGTCTCCCTTAACAATACCTTAAAGTAGCTGTTGAATCCATAGCCTATCTGGTTAGTACACTACTCTGCCGAACTGTACTCTAATTCTGTTTCTTCCAAATGGATGAAGGCTTGTATCATCCTTGTCCGTAAAGGCGGAAACTCGACTTGGTTAGCTATCGACCCATAACAATACTGCCCCCCCCCCCCCCCCCAAGATTTAAAAAAAATGCATCCATGGACGTAATCTCCAATACATCCTAGAGAGCAAACTCTTGAGCTCTACTCTGCATGGCTTTATGCCTGCCCATAGTACAACCCTCTGTCCTGTTGTCCTTCATGGACTCTAAATACAGCTAGAGACTCAGACAAATTTGTCTCCTTGCTGTTCCTCAGTTTGTGTGAGGCTTTCAGTACAGTATTGTACCCTAAACTCCTGTGACAACTGTCTTGCATAGATTGTTACCCCCAGCACTCAAATAGTTACACAGCTACTTATCTGATAGCAGTCAGTAAAATAAGGCTGCCTTTCCACTTACCTGCCCAACACCATTTGAGTTCCACAAGGCTCCATGCTTGGACCTCTCCTTTTTAAAATTGTTATTCATAAACTCCACATTGTCTTATTCCAAGCCACTGTCCTCAAACATGCAGATGAATCCACATTTTTATGATGCTATTATAATCTGATGCATAGCCTACAAATAACAAAATCTTTCCCTTCCATTGAGACTTTGCTTTGCAGTGCCCAGCAACTTCTTAACTGCCCCCAAAACAAAGCTTCTCTCAAAAACTCACTGTCATAAGAAACAGAACTTTAAAATCTATTCCCGAAGTAGCACAGAAATAGCAGTGCCCTACACAAGTGCTAGGAATATTAGATGACTGTCTTCACATTCCAAATGTCAAACTTGCCGAAAACATTGGTATGCTTCAACATACTTCATAAATGCAGGCATCAAAGCCACCCTTGCTACCATTAATTTCTTTTTCTTACTCCTGTGAGGAGCTCCAGTCCTTGCAAACCTTTAAACCACATTAAGACCTAAACTCGGTGTGCTTCAATACAATTACAAAATTAATTACTAGCACAGTGCATTGTACTGCACTCCAAACATTAAATTGACTTGAATTTCTCCATCTGCTCTGTGTAGCTAATAACAACACAATTATGTAAACTTTTTGCTTGTCCTTCCTGTATCAACACTCTTTGGCTTCTAGTCTAACGGACCACTGTGCTCAGGTGACAAGACCATTTCTGTCCATCAGTAAACCCCAAAACTCTCCTTGTCTTGCCTCTGTCTACATTATCGCTGAAAACTGAAATTCCATCCTGCTACCAATCGGGAGTAACCCAAGCCTACAGACATTCAAACTCTGTCTAAAAGAATTCTTAACCAGGACTTTGCTCTGCTCCTGCTTCTTTTTTGGTTAAACTCTTGCCTACTGCACATTACTGTTCACCCTCTACTCCATTTTCTAACGCTCTCAGGTATTATCTTATTTGCAATAACATTTACTTCTATATTTTCATTTGGGTATTTGCTTCTTTTGTTTGACTGCTGCTACTGTTTACTGTACTTTCATGCTGAGTGTTTTTCTTGTTTTTTTTTTTTTCTTTTTTATAAATTTTGTATATGGATTTGAACTTAAGCTTGGACTTCATTAAGAAAGTGGTCTAAGCAAACTGAATAGACGAATAAATGTTTTTTGTTGTGATGAAACACAGCATTTGCATTCTTAAGCTAGTTCAGAGGAGTAAAGATTAACCATTTCTTTACATTTAAAGTGGTATCAGGACTGCTAAGTACTGCAATTTTTGTTTTATTATAACCATGGATTCTGGCAGATTGATCTAGATGAAAGTTTTGAATTGTGCACACACAATGCTGCTGACAAGGTAGCAAATTCCTTGGACTTAACTTGATGTTTTGTTAGTACCAGATATGTTCCGACATATAATTGAAGGATTATTGGGTGTTCTGATCGTAATTCTGCTTTGTGTAGGTCAGACAGGAGAAGATTTTGGTAAGGGAGTAATACAGCTGCTGAATAAATGAGACATTTAACTGGGTAATTCAAGATTTTCCTGCACAAATCAAACACCAGGACCAGAGATCTACACCTGATTGAGCAACTAAGCAAAACAGCGACAGAGATTTTATATATAATGCTTACCCGTTTTTCTAGAACTAACTTTCATCCACATTTAAGCAATGTTATAAACTGTTAAAAAGAAGCTCTACAAATTGGTATTACAAATTTACCACTGGTATAGCTGGCCCGTTGCTTCCTGAAAAAGATGAGGTTGAAGAGGAGGGCAATGACATGGAGTAAATGGCCATGGGACCCAACTGCCTTGTATTTTCTATATTTCTGTGAGCCTCCTTTATTTTACTGGTCATAAATTTCCTGTGACCTACAAGTCTGTTTACACCTCGTGTGTTGGGGGGGGGGTGGCATATCACTGGTCTGTCACCCCCCGTGAGGCCGATACTGATCATGAAGCCATCAGGGTCTTTCCTTGGCTGCGGACAATCCTAACACCACTTGGCGGCTTTTGAGGGATTCTGTCAGTGCTAGTGAGCTTCCCCACGTGTCTGCCCCTGGCTGTGAGCCTGCAATGTATTCTCCTGGCTTGGACTCCCAGAGCTTTCACTTGGCTTTGCTTAAGCAGCAAACTAGGCCACCTTCCTGTCACCCAAATGGTTGAGATTTATGCCACATGCAGTCATCCTCCATTGCCTGCTAGTTGAACATGGTTCAGCTGGGTCATTGGACAGCAGAATTTCTGGGTAAGAGCAAATATTAAATAAGACTTGCAGGTCTGAAATACATGAGGTATAGTTTAGCAAGAGGGAGGTTGAAACTTAATACACAAATATTAGAGACACTTGTATGGATGCCAAAGCAAGAAGACTGGCAGTGTAGACCTTTTTATGAGTGAGAAGAGTCTTCCTTTTGTTCCTAATATGGCTGATATAACCATGCTTCTGGGGACGCAGTTAAAGCAAGATGTACCCTAGGAATGGAGCTATTAACCCAGAATCCTGAAATTCTAAATGAAGTAGTAATATTATAGATGCAGCAGCATGTAAAATACTGTATTGTTAAGCTGTTTTTCTTTCCCCACTCCAAATGGTACAGGATGTGTGATTGCACAGTATAAGTGCATTTGCTTTATACATAGAAGTTTGCTTATATTGAAAGGGACTCTGATACGTGTAGTTCATGTGTGAGAAATTCATACGTGTCTCTCCAGTAACTAAGTGGAAACAGATCCTCACAAAGCCTGTAAAGAAAGTCTGTTTGCCGTGCTTATGAGATTGTAGAGTATTTAACTTCATATGCAGACATATGACATGAATGTAAAATTCTGGCTTGGCAAAAAATGCTCATAGCAGAAACAAATTTAACATTGAAGCATGAGGAATTGCTTGAAGAAATTATTTGGCTTCTACTACAATTACCTGTGTTATAATAAGTAAACATTTCAGAGGTATACTGTTCAGATACTGTGCAGTGAAAGGATGGATGACCTGTGCCGAAATAGTAAAGAAAGACGACCATTCTTAGTTATGCTTCAGTGTAAATTTGCTTAAAGCTAACAAAATAATGGTTCCCAATTAGTTGAGAAGACATGCTTGTGAGGCTTCACAAATTTGAGAATAGGGAAGGACAAAGAATAAGTAAAGGCTAAATTGTAGTGAACAGGAATGTTAATTTGGAAAATGCATTGTGAAGTTGTGGCATATATTTTATATTGTAAACTCCAAAATTGAGTTTATATCTTTTGTGGTAGTCTTTGTGAAGATGTTGTTGGTGTTTCACTGTTGCAGTCATTGCATTTGGGTTATCTGCTTGCAGTAGCCCTCAGTCGGCCTGATTAACAAAGTCTTAGGTACTGCGTTGGCTGCCCTCCCTTCTTCCATGACTTCAGGTCATCAGGGGTATAAAACATGCAGCCGACACCATTACATCAGTCTTTCTTGCCGTGCGGTGCCCGAAGCAGTTTGCAAGTGATGGTCGGCAAACTTCTGAAATTTTCGTTTTCGAGTTTCAGAACTGAAGTCTTCAACTAAAGCGAAGTACTCCATTGGGGAAACTTTTTCTTGCTCCTTACCGATGTCAGGAAAAGTTAATTGCATTATTGTGGAAAGCTAACTCCTCCCAAAAATTTTCATTCGTACTGTATTCCTTGCTTAGGCCCTGACCACTATGTACCTTGCTGTCTGTTTCGTGCTTTATTTTATCAGCGCACTATCCGTCGGCTGTATATTTTCGCTTCTAAATATTTCGGTTCTCTGTTTAATTATCCAGAAGTGTCATCTGTTAGCCATCTGACTACTGGGATTCTGAAAAAATGCAAAGGTAAAGACAGGCCGCCGAGGTCCAAAGCTGCCGACTATGCTTCTCCTAAGCCAATCGCCAGTTCACTGGTACTAATGGAGGCGCTTTCACAGCCCCTGATACCCACTACTTTTGACTCTCAGGCCTCTACTGAAACCCATTCTGAGTCCGGTATGCCGCGAGATGCTTCCCACTGTGGAACCTGCGGAAGTCTTTACCTTGGATGGCTCAGGAGCTGCTGTGCAGGTACCGGCTTCTGAGGGTGTATTCAGGCCTATGGATGTGCATATTAAACAGACGCCCCTTCATATAGGCCAAATTCTCGAATCATGCCCAAGAAACCCTTTATGCCTAAAAACAAATAAGAATGGCTGAAGATCTTTTAACTCTAAATCAGGGGACGCCAACCTCCCCCTTCTAAGAGACCTAGGACTGAAGTTGTTTATGAATCTTCTTTACAGGATTCTGATTTTTCTGATTCTTCTGATGATCTGGATTTACCCTCATCTACTTATGAGGATTCTGATGCAGAGGACTCCATTCCCTCTGCTTCCCCTCCAGAGGATTTTTCCTTTGGTGAGACCTTACAATACTCTAAGGGAGCATTACCACTGGGAAAGCCAGGATTCTTCTGACTCAGAAAAGAGGCTGAGGGATTTCTTACTCCTGCCTCAGCATAGGCCTTCAGCTATCCCTCCTGTACTGGACATTGATGCCTTTTCAGAATCTAGTTTGGCCTCTGATTCTTAGCCTCCTGCTCCCAGAAAACCTGACCGATATTGCAGGGTTCCTGATTCTCAAGTTCCTTTTCAAAAATCTTATTGCAGATCCAGAGACTATTTCACATGGACCCAAGGGCATTAAGGCTTCTACTGCTAAAAATCCTACCCTCTCTGATAGAGACTCCAGAGTGCTGGATAGATGGGGTAAGAAAGTTTTTACACTTCTGCAACCTCGGCCATTAGGGCTTTAAACTGCCAGTTTCATATGTTAAAGTATCATCAACATGTTATTGGATTACTTAAATAGAAAATGATGTTAATTCCTGACTGTGCTGAAAATAAAGAATTACAGGATTTAATGCATTCTGCGGAACAGGTTGGAAAACATACTTTGCAATGTGGATTTGATTCATTGAGGCCTCTTGCAGGGCTGCTGTTACTGTGGGTCTGTGCTCAGAAGGCATGCTTGGCTTAAGGAGCAAGGTTTGCCTGATCATGTTAAAGCTAAATTGTTGGATGCCCCCTTAAATCAGGGCCGCCTGTTTGACAACAAGGCTAAGGACGTTCTTAAGATGGAAGATGAAGCTAAATCTATGCAAACTGTTAAAGATTTCTTACAAGTTCAGCCTCCTAGATTTAGTAGGCACTGGCCCTCTAAAAATTGGTCCATTCCAGCCCCTTCCAGGTCTTCTCAAGCCAAACCCAGGCATATCAGAAACCCTAGGTTTCAGTCCCAAGGGACAAACAAGACTAGGCAGTAGGGGGGTTTCCGCACCCAAACATGGGAGTAGTAAGACCCCCCCCCCCCATGGAAAACTGTCTCAATGACTTAAAACTTCCAAGCACTTCACAACTAAATGCTCTTTTAGGCGGAAAGATTGGTCTGCAGGCCACTATTCTGGCATGTCGAAGGGTCAATTACTGGTGTCCTTTACAGTTCAGCTGGTGAATCTGGGAATCTTGAGGCAATGTTGCAACTGCCTCATGTACACAGACAACCCTCTCCTCCTCCCAACAAATACAAATATATGTGAGAGATGCGACTATATAGCCAAACTGGAGGCTGAGCACTCTCGACTCAGTACTGGCAAAACCAGTCAGGAGGAGAAGGTAACCACACTCACCACAAACCCAGTCTCACATAGACCTATCACAACTGCAAACCAAACACATAAATACACAAAAACATACTCGGAAGCTCTAATTTAAAAATCTACCAAAGCAACAGAGGCCTCCAAAGCAGACATCCAAGCAACCACTACCTCAAAGCACAGCACATGCAACACATAGTTCACAAAGTCAGTGTGCCAAACGGTCACAGCCCTTAAGGCCAAACAACATGCTTGATACACTTGTAATAGGTGACTCCATAGTCAGACACACTGACGTCCCGCTCACCAGACTGAACAAGGAAAAGGTTACAGTAAGCTTCCTGTCGGGCGCTAGAATCCGCCACATAACACAAGCACTCAGGTCACTCCAAAGCAAGTACAAATATGACTGTCATTGTCCATGCCAGTGTGAATGACCTGTGACGTACCTCCCTGGACTACATGAAGAGAGACCTAGAGGAGCTCTCTGATTATGTAGCCCAGGCCGGTATGACCCTGACCCTGAGCAGCATCTTACCCTCACCAAGAATGATGCTACAGTACAAAGACAAAATGATCAGCTTTAACAATTGGCTCAGTTACTGGTGTTATTCTAAGGGGATCCAATGTCTGTCTGCTTAGGATGACATGCTTGATGAGCCACGCTGCTTCGCAAGGGACTGCTTGCACCTGTCACCCCTGGGCTTCCTGATATTGGCCAAGGCTCTTGCCACCCCCATAGTGCCTTTTTTAGGCAAGGCTCAAAAGACAAACCCACCTCCCTAGAAAACACAAGTGGAAAAAAACTAAGGGTAATGCTCAACGCCAGAAGTCTAAACCTCAAGATGCACGCTCTCGAAGCCCTCCTCAGTATGGAGAACATAGATGTCTGTGCAGTGACTGAAACCTGGTTCAAGGCTCCTGAGAGCACCCCAGCACTACCAGGTTATACCTCATATCATGCTTTTCGGCCTCAAAACTTGGACCGAACCACAAAAGGAAGGGGGAGTATCCATATTCATCAGATACCCATACCTCCAGGTTAGTGGCAATGCACGAAGCATCGGAGACCATCCAGGTGCAACTTAACCATAGGCAAAACTGCCCTACAGTTTGTAGCATGCTACAGACCGCCCTCTCAAACTCAGGAACCCCACTCAGCCTTCCTGAAGACACTGGAGAGTATGAATGTCTCCAAATACCATCATATTGGGAGACTTCAACTACCCAAACATAGACTGGGAGCATAACTCAAGCCCCAACACCCTAGCCCAAAGGTTCCTAGAATTCATAAACTCAAATGCGATGGAACTAGTCACCACTCCCACAAGAGGAGATAATATACTAGACCTGATCATCACAAACATGGGGACACAATGCTCCACACCGGAAGTATACCCTTCATTGGTGAGATCAGACCATAAATTAATCTCACTGAAAATCCACATCCCGCCCCCACCCCCAGCACAAAAGACCACAGTGAAGAATTTCTCAAAAGCTGACTTCACACTTTTTAAGACTGAAGTGGTATCCTTCAAGGCCAGTGAAAACCACAGCCCACACCGCTGAATCCTTTATGAACGCTTTCTACGGACACCTTCAAGAATGCATGGATCATGCAATCCCAAATAAAACCAAGACCCATTCCTCCAAAGGCAGGTGTCCTGTCTGGTGGACCCCAGCCATAAACAAGCTTTACAACAGGTGGAGGAAACTACTACATGACTAAGCAAAATCCCCAAAAGGGAAGGCATCTCTGATCAGTACTAGCAAAAAATACGATCACTCATAAAATCATCCAAGGCCAACTTCGAGAGAAAAATCGCAAAAGAGACTAAAGACAATCACAAGGCCTTCTTTAGTTATGTTAGAAACCTGGGTGGAAACTCCCAGATATGCTCAGAGTTGGTCCAAAATGACAAAAAATACACTGAACCCACAGACATTACCAACATACTGGCAGACAGGTTCAGTGCAAATCCCCCCCCCCCCCAAAGGAGAAATATCTATCCCAGCAGAGTGTAGCCTCCCTGACATCTCAGATGCCCAGGTGAGAGCCGCCCTCTCCAAAGCTAAAAACACAACATCAATGGGACAAGACGGTGTCCCGGGTTGCTTGCTACATGAACTCCAAGAGGCACTAAACCCGCACATAAGGCTGCTGTTTAATCTTAGCCTTACTACAGCATACGTACCCAAAGAATGGCGTACAGCAACAGTGGTCCCACTCCACAAAGCAGGTGCTTCTACGGACCCTGGAAATTACCGCCCCATAAGCTTGACGAGCCTGGTCTGCAAAGCTATGGAGAGGACCATTATGGAACTCGTAAACAAAGACATTGGGGACCTACAGACACTGGATCCTACGCAATTCGGCTTTGTCAAGGGCAGATCCTGCCTTTTGAACCTGGTTGACTTTTTTGAAACAGTTACTAAGGCCATTGATGAGGGTAAGGCAGTTCACACAGCCTACCTTGATCTTGCAAAAGCCTTCGACACAATACCCCACTCGGGCATCCTAGACAAGCTCACCAGCTTAAATGTAAACCCATATGTCATAAGATGGGTTGCAAACTGGCTCAAGGACAGAACCCACAAGGTCAGAATTGCTGGAGCCATGTCAGACTCTAAGCCAGTCACAAGCAGTGTCCCACAGGGCTCTGTCCTGGGACACCTATTGTTCGGCATTTATTTCTCCGAGGTACAAGCAAACATAGGAGGATTGTGGCTAACAAAGTTCGCAGATGACTGCAAACTGGGCGCCATAATTGATACTCCAGCAGACACAAGCATCCTTCAGAAAGGCCTCCTAGAAAAGGATAACTGGTGCCAGAGCCATGGCCTTAAACAGAACACCAAAAAATGTATAGTCATACCCTTTGGGAAAAACAAAGTACCCACAAATTACCACATATGTGGTAATCCATTAAGTACGGAAGAAGTAATCAGGGACCCAAATTGACAGTAACCTCTCATTTGACACTCACGTTGCCAAGGTGGTTAGGAAGACCTATATTACCCACCTTATCATGAAAGGATTCACATCTAGATCAAGAGAGGTCATTGTGCCCCTGTACTCTTCTCTTATCAGGCCCATAATTGAGTACAATGCCCAATTTGGGATGTACCTTACCCGACACCTGCAGCAGTTAGAAAGACCCCAAAAGTACCTCACCAAGAGGATCAAGGGTCTCAAACATATGTCATATGCTGCCCGGCTGAAAACTCCAGCTCTATTCAGTCGCATACCACCTACTCAGAGACTATCTATGTCTGACATACAAGGCCATGTCCAATCCGGAATTAATGGACATGCTTCACCTCAAAAAATCCAAATCCACCAGAGCCACGAGAGCGAGAGATTTGAACCTCAACACAAAAATAAATAGGACGTGCTGGAGGGACAGATTCATAACCCAGAGGCTCCCTACACTCGAACAGAATCCCAGTCCATGTTAGACAGAGCCCCTCACTGACTCTCTTCAAGAGAAATCTTGACGAGTGGATGGGAGATCGTAGGTTTACCTCGGGGGTTAATCTGAGTCACTACTAGACAGAGGCACAGTAAACTAAACTAAACCCTAAATGGGCATAGTATTCTCATTCCAAGGGGTAGCGAAAGCCACACACACTCTGGCTAGGCTTATAAATGCCCTAGGGCAGATAGCCTAGTATGAACCTAAAAACTGGAAACTCATTACCCAGGACAAATGTGGTTTAATGTCCCAAGGATACAGATTTCATTTCCACATGTTACCAACACCAAGTGGGTGTCCAGATCTACCCCCAAATCAGTGGGCAGAGGCCCAAAAATCAAGTACTCTCTCTCTCAAACATGGGAGCTCTTCAGTTGATACCAGAAGAGGAAAAGGGACCAGGTTTCTATTCAAGACTTTTCTTGGCACCCAGAAAAGGCAATACATGGCATCCTATCCTGGACCTTTCCATTCTAAACACGTTTCTGGTGATTCCAAAATTCACACTACTGACTCTTCACTAGCTGTTTCCTGTGCTAGGTAAAAATGCCTGGTTAGCTACATAGGACTTAAAGGAAGCTTACCTGCACATCCCAATAAGGAAATCTTGCAGAAAATACCTCCACTTCAGAGCAGGCTACATGCACTTTCAGTTCTCTGCACTGCCCTTTGGCTCATCTACTATTCACAAAGTGCCTAGCTCCAGTCATTGCATTCTGCAGGCAAAGAAATATTCAAATATACCCATACCTGGAGAATTATCTAATTCAGAGAGAAAGCCAGGAAGTACTATTAAATCTGGCATTTGTAAAGATACTGCTAACCTCACTGGGTTACCTCATAAATTTAAAGAAATCTCACAAATTGTATCCCTGGGAGCAAGCTTGAGCACAACTTCCCAGATGGCCTACCTCACGCCAAAGAAACAAGTTTATTTGACAACCTACTTCAAACTACTGGCCACAAAGACCCAGCCACCTGCAAGGAAAATACTGCAAGCCCTGGGGTTCATGGCCTCACATTCTACTAATTCCATATGCAAGACTGCATGTGAGGAAACTACAGTGGTATCTAAAAAGCGTATGGTGTCAACATTCTTAGGACTTGGAATCAATGATTTCTGTCATTCCTTGTATAAAGACAGAGTTCCCTTGGTGGGCAGAGGCCTGCTACTACAACAAGGGACTGCCATTCACTCTACCCCCTGCCGCCCAAACCCTAACAGACGCATCAGACTGTGCATGGGGTGCTCACTTGGCAGGGCAGTGCAATCGGAGTTAATGGAACCAGAGTCAAATGCACCTGCATATCAGTCAAAAAGAAATGTTGGCTGTACTGAATTCTCTGACGGCCTTCAAGGGCCACATTCTTCCAGGACAATTATTTGTAAAGACAGACAACACCACTGTTATGTGGTACATAAACAAGCGGGGGAACCCACTCATACCCTCTGCAGACTAGCCATGGCTCCATGGAACACGGCCTTGAGCTGCCAAGTGCAACTACGAGCTCAGTTCCTGCCAGGCAAGCTAAATTCACTGGCAGACGACCTAAGCAGAAAACTCCTGGACCCACATGAGTGGAAACTGGAACCCAAGATATTCAACATTTTGAGAATCAAAGTGGGAGCCCAGAGAGAGAGACCTGTTTGCCTCCCCTCAAAATTACCAATTGGAAAAAATCTGCACAAAGGCTCCCCACAGACAAGCTTGGAAAGTGGATGCCCTGTCCTTCACCTGGGAAAGCCTCTCGGTTTATGCCTTCCTCCTCTGCCTCTCCTCTCAAGTTCAACTAAAGATCAAACAGAACAAACCAAGGACAATACTCATTGCACCAGACTGCCCACATCAATACTGGTACCACCTGTTGTGCAGTATGTCACTGCTGGAACCATGGCACCTGTCTCAGACCCCTTCCCTGCTGTCCCAGCAGGAGGGCCAGATTCTGCACCCCCAGCTAAAAGCACTTAACCTTGCAGCTTGGCTAATTACCTGAGCTCTGCAATACCATCCCTCAGTAAGCAAGTGCTGGATGTCATTCTGGAGGCAAGGAGACCTAGTACTAGAAAATCCTATGCTGAAAAGTGGAAAATATGTTGTTCCTGGAGCCAAACTCTGGGGATGGGCAAAACCGTGCCCAGCTTACCGCATATTCTTCTTTTCTAATCCAAAGAACAAAGGAGAATGAATACTGCACTCTTTGGACGTCCACAGACAACTTAGATTTTATTTGGACAGGACTAAGACTCTCAGGAAAACTGAACAGCTGTTGGTTGCCTTTGCTGCAGTGGCAGAGGAGAAGGCTATTTCAAAGCAAACCATTTCTAAGTGGATAGGCCATTGCTTTAATTTTTGCTGTAAAGCACCATGGAAAACCTACCCCACGGGGGGGGGGGGGGTAAGATAACATTCACCAGGACTGCATCTACTTAAACAGCCTTTCTCAGAGGTGTTCCTACCAGGGACATCCTAGAAGCTTCTACCTGGAGTTGTTCATACCTTCACCAAGCATTACCATTTGCCTATTCTTTCTAAATTCAGAGCTAGTTTTGCCACTGCAGTCTTGCAGCACTTAGTAGCTGGTCCTGATGTTCTCTAATTGCCCCTTCCCTTTAGCTTTGGGAATCTACCCAAAAGTAATGACTGCAACAGTAAAACGCAAAGAACATAGTACAGTTGTGTGCACTTAATATAAATGTAGATATTTGAGTGTATTGACTGTTGCAGTCCTGGTTACCCTCCCTCCAGCCCCGTCTTCTGTTGGCTATACTTGTCATCTTGTGTACTGTATTTAAGCTTTCTGGTGTATTTGATTTTTGGTGTAGGGGTAACCTTGTATACAATTACTTCCCATTATGGGGGCACCTGACATCTGGGCAAGAAATGTAATTGCATCGGCTGCATGCTTTATACCCCTGACTACCTGACGTCATGGAAGAAAGCAACCGACGCAGGACACAAGACTTGGATAATCAGGCCAGCTGAGGGCTACATGCAAGCAGATAACCGAAATGTAATGACTGCAACAGTGAATATTCTCAACATCTACATTTATGGTAAGTGTACACAACAGTACTTTCTGAAGTTCCCCTTGGTGATTTGAAGATCATACAGAAGTGCTTGCTTCAAAGGGCCTTCTGAAGAGGGAAACTAGTATATTGTTGCAAGTAAAGAATTAGTCATCTTGTGCAAAACAGAGGAGGTTGGACCAATTGGAAGTTTTACAGCCAGTAATTTTCCAAAAGAAAACTACTAAGCAAGCCATGATATTTGGGAATTAGAGACTTCTGGAGTTTTGACTTCAAAATGCTGTCCCTGAAATACAAGACTACTAAGTTGTAGTCCTGTTAAGATATTCCGTTAAAGAAAATCATTTAAGAAACCAGTGTGACCTGCATGGACTGCTGGAGTTAACAGAATTTTAGTAACTGAAAAGCTTGATTTAAGACTTTCTTTCAAGTATGAGTGTCATTTTTATTTTATTTTTTTTTTTTTTTGTAATATAATATAATGTAAAAACCGTTTAATATAATGTAAAAACCCATAGCATGCTTGTGTAGTGAAGTTTGTGATCACCGTCCAATTTATAATGCAGCTGCCTTGTGCATCTCAACTGTAGATATGCTCTTGTGCAGTTATATGTACACTTTTATATATGGATATGGTCAAGGTGTG
>NC_056747.1:265130568-265237093 GCF_019279795.1 Protopterus annectens | reverse complement strand
CCACCATCCTATGGAAAAAGTTTGCAGTGACTGGTCCTTCACTCTTCCAAGCCTTGCCCAAGTACTTGCACCCTTAGGAGGAAAACTAGCCCTGCATGCAAAAAAAAAAAAAAACTGGGAGTACTTTACCCAGGACAGATGGGTCTTGAACATTGTATCCCAGGGATACAGATTCTACTTCCACTCACTGTCAACCCCAAGTGGACGGCCAGACCTACCCCCAAACTAGTGGCCAGAGGCCCCAAGATAAGTACTTTCTCTTCTGAGTATCAAGGCTATTAAACCTGTCCCAGCAGAGTAAAGGGGGACAAGGTTTTTACTCTATTTCTGGTACCCAGAAAGGAAAACGCTTGGCACAGTGTCCTGGATCTCTCTTTTTTCTCAACACCTTCCTTGTGGTTCCAATATTCAAAATGGATACACTCCAACAGGTGCTTCCTATGCTAGCTAGCCATCCTAGACTTAATAGAAGCTCATCTGCACATCCCCATAAGGGAATTTGGCAGGAAATATCTACATTTCAGAGTCGGCTGTATGTACTACCAGTTCTCTGCACTTCCCTTTGGCTTGTCTACTGCGCCCAGGGTATTCAAAAAATGCCTAGCTCCAGCTACTGCAGGCAGAGAAGAATTCAAATTTACCCATACTTGGACGATTGCCTGATTCAGGCAGACAGTCAGGAATTTCTACTTCAGCACCTGACATTTGTAAAGAGACTTCCAACTTCACTGGGTTATACCATCAATGAAAGGAAATCACATCTGGTACCCAGCCAAAAGATTGTATTCCTGGGAGCAAGCTTTAACGCAACTTCTGAGATGGCATTCCTCACTCCAGAAAAACAGATTTGTTTGACAAACTACTTCAATCTACTTGCCACCCAAACCCAGCTATTTGCAAGAAAAATACTGCAAGCCCTAGGGTTCATGGCCTCTTGCATTCTTCTAATTCCATATGCAAGACTGCATATGAGGAAACTTCAGTGGTACTTAAGTCTCTGGTGTCAGCATTCTCAGGACCTGGAAACAATGATTCCTATCATTTATTGCCTAAGGACAGAGATCCTTTGGTGGGCAGAGGCCTGCTACCACAGCAGGGGACTCCCTTTCACTCTATCCCCTGCCACCCAAACCCTAACGGACACATCAGTCTATGCATCGGGGGCTCACATGGCAGGAAAATGTATTCAAGTCGAATGGAGCCCAAAACAAATGCACCTGCGTATCCATCAGAAAGAAATGTTAACTGTGCAGAATGCACTAAGTCAAATACCTTATTCTTCCAAGGCAACTATTGATAGACATCACAGATAAATGTGGTACATAAACTAAGCTGGGGGGACCCATTCCTACGCACCCTGCAGGTTAGCCATGGCTCTGTGGAACACAGCCTTGAGCAATTAAGTGTACCTGTAAGCTCAATTCCTGCCAGGCAAACTAAATTCACTGGCAGACGACTTAAGCAGAAATCTAGTGGACCAACACTAGTGGAAACTGCTACACAAATCATTTAAGCTTCTGATCCACAGGTGGGGGGCACCAGAGGTGGACCTCCTTGTTTCCCCGCAGAACTGTCAATTGCGCAAATATTTCACCAGAACTCCCCACAGCCAAGCATGGAAAGTGCATGCCCTGTCTTTTACATAGGAAAACCTTTCAATCTATGCTTTCCCCCTCTGCCCCTTCTCTCGAAGGTTCTAGTAAAGATCAAACAGGACAAGCCAAGGACAATCCTTATTGCACCAGACTGGCCACACCAGCACTGGTACCCACTTTTGCGCAATCTGACAGTAGTGCCACCATGGCACCTGCCTCAGATCCCTTCCCTGCTGTTTCAGCAGGAGGGCCAGATTTTGCATCCTCAGCTGCAAACCCTGAACCTAGCAGCTTGGCTCATTCCCTGAACACTTCACTAGGAACCCTCAGTAAACAGGTGCTGCATGTCATCCTTGAGGCAAGGAGGCCTAGTACTAGGATATCCTATTCAGAAAACTGGAAAAGATACTGTACTTGGAGCCAGTTTCAGTGAATGGACACAACCATGGCCAACTTGAATCAAATCCTAAATTACCTAACAGAACTGCTCCACAAAGGCCTATCCTTCTCTTCAATTAAGATTCATACCTCTGCCATCTCAGCTCATTAGAATACTGAGCCACCCCTCTTCTCTCATCCTCTGATCAAACAGTTCCTGAGAGGAGCCAAAAATTTTAAGACCCCCCCCCCCCCCCAGGAGAGCTCCCACTCCAGCCTGGGACCTTAACTTTGTACTGGAGAAGCTCATGCTTCCTCCCTTTGAACCTGCTGCTACAGCAGATTTAAAATTATTTTCTTGGAAAACAGCCTTACTTTTAGCCATCACTTCAGCAAGAAGAATGTCTCGATTGCAGGCCCTTAGGGCCGTGGAACCCTTCCATGTGGACAGGGTTTCCCTCGGTACTTAACCCATCATTTATGCCCAAGGTGTGTTGTCTAGTGTGGCTTTAAACCAATCCATCCATTTGCCAACTTTTTTCCCTAATCCTCAGAATAAAGAGGAAAGGATCCTGCACTCCCTTGATGTGCACAGGCAGCTTAGGTTCTACTTGGACAGGACTAAACCTTTCAGAAAGTCTGACCATCTGCTAGTCAGCTTTGCTACAGGGGCAGAGGGCAAAACCATTTCAAAGCAAACCATTTCTAAATGGATAGCACACTGCATCTATTTCTGCTACAAACTCCATGGACAACCTACCCCACAGAAGATTAGAACTCATTCCACTAGGGCTGCCTCAACCTCTGCAGCATTTCTCAGGGGAGTCCCTACCAGGGACATCCTGGAGTTCTGTACACACCTTTCAAGCATTATCACTTGCCTATCTTTTATAAATCCACAGCTGGATTTGCTACAGCAGTCTTACAAGGCCTGCTAGCCAGTCCTAATGCTTCTTGACTGCCTCCACCCTTCCTCAGCTTTGGGAATCAACCCAAGTGTGATGACTGCAACAGTGAATACACTCAACATCTACATTTCTGGTAAGTGTACACAACTGTACTTTGAACAAGAGTCAGATGACAATGATGCTTTTGAATATGAAGACATGCAACCCTCTCTACTTCTGAGGATTCTGATGCAGAAGATTCCATCCCTTCAGCCTTTCCCCCAGAGGATTTTTCCTTTGGTGAAAACCTGCATACCTTAATGGAGCATTTCCAATGGGAATGTCAAGACTACCCTCAGTCTAAAGAGACTCTGGGAATTCCTAGATCCACAGCATAGACCCTTTGCCATCTCCCCAGTCCTGCATGTTGTGGAGGTTGTTTTCCTGGAATCCAGCTAGACTCCTGACATCCTCTCTCCTTCGCCCAGAAAAACAGACCGGTACTATAGAGTCCTTGACTCAAAGAAATTTCTTTTTAAAAATCCTACTGCTGATCCTGAGGTAATTTCTCAAAGGCCTTAAGGGATTAAAGCTACCTCTGCTAAGAATCCCACCCCCTCAGATAGGGATTCCCGAGCAATAGACAGATGGGGTAAAAAAAGTATACACCTCAGCTACTCTTGCTGTTGGGGCACTAAACTGTCAGATGTTCATCGTGTTTCACTGCTGCAGTCATTACACTTGGGTTATCCTGCCGTCAGGCGGTCTCGCAGTTGGCCAGAGTTCCAAAGTCTTAGTCCGGCGTCGGTTGCTGTCACTTCCTCCCTGACGTCAGTACGCCAGGGGTATATAAGATGCAGCAGACACCATTTTCTTCAGTCTTTCTTGCTGCGCGGTGCCCGAAGCAAAAGCAGTTCGCAAGTGCCGGTCGGCCGACTCCTGAGATATCAAATTCAATTTTCAGAACCGGAGTCTTCAATAAAGCTAAGTACCCGTTGGGGAAACATTTTGCCTCCGACTGATGGCAGTAAAAGTTAATTGTATTTCTTGTGGGAAGCAAATTCCTCATAAGGATTTTCATTCTTAGTGTATTCCATACCTAGGCCCAGATCACAACATCACTAGTTGTCGGTTTTGTGCTAGATTTAACAAACGCACCATTAAACGTCTGATTTTGCTCGCCATTACTTTGGCCGAAGATTTAATTATACCATGTCGTCGGAACAGACGACCGGAATACACAAAAAATGCAAAGACAAGGATAAGGACAGGCATCCGAGGCCCAAAACTGACAAAGCCTCTTCTAGGCCAGTCGCAGGTTCACAGTGAGGTGCTTTCGCAGCCCCTGACACCTGCTACCTCAGAGCCACAGGCCGCCTCCGACTCCCACGTGGACATGACTAGGCCTCTGGATACTCAAGATGTTGGGCCTACGGAGACTAACCCTTCAGATGGGTCCGGAGCCGCTGAGCGGGCATCGGCTTCTGAGGGTGTTTTCAGACCTTCACAGCTTACCATAAGAACTACAGCCAAGTCTAAAACTCCATTAAAGACCGAAGCAAGTACAGCATTCACCTGGACAGGCCTGCATGCCTAAAAAAAACAGATGTTCAGAATGGCCGAAGACTTAATTACTCTGATCAGGGGTACCGATCCCCCTCCTGATAAAAGGCCTAGGCAGAATACAGACTAGGATTCCTCTGACCACGTATCCATATATTCTGATACCTCTTCAGCCCAGGGATACTCTTTACCCCCCTGTGAGGACTCTGATGCTGAAGAATCAATTCCTTCAGCCTCTCCTCCTGAGGATTATTCTTTTGGGGAAACTTTACATACCATGAGGGAGCATTTCCATTGTGAGGGCCAGGATTTCTCAGAATCCAAGAAAAGGCTCAAGAGATTTTTGCCTCGGCACAGGCCCCTTGCTATTCTGCCAGTGTTGGATATTGTGGATGATGTGTTCTCTTAATCCAGTTTAAATCCTGATTCTTTACCCCCTGCTCCAGGTAAGCCAGACAGGTACTACAGAGTCCCTGACTCTCACAAATTTCTTTATAAAAACCCTGTTGCTGACCCAGAAACTATTTACCAGGGTCCCAAAGGGGTAAAGGCTTCCACGGCTAAAAATCCAGTTCCCCCTGACGGGGATTCTAGAGCATTAGACAGATGGGGGAAGAAAGTTTACACTTCTGCAACTTTGGCAGTAAGGGCTTTAAATTGCCAATTTCACATGCTTAAATACCAACAGTATTTAATGTCTCAGTTAAAACAGAAAATTACTACAAGTTCAGAACATGCTGACTACAAGGAAATGCAGGATTTATTGCATGCAGCTAAACAAGTGGGAAAACATACTCTGCAATGTGGTTTTGGTTCATTAGAGGATGTTCTTCGTTTTCCATTGCTGCAGTCCTTACTATTGGGTATAGTCCGCGTCCAGTCGGCCCGAATACCAGAGTATAAGGCTGACGTCGGTCAGGGCGCATTAGACTGACGTCAGTACGCCAGGGTACTAATGCGCATGACCGACGTCATATCCTCAGTCTTTTTTGCCGCATGGTCCGATGCAGAAGCAGTTTTGCGAGTGCAGGTTGGCGTTCTGAAATATTTCCGAAACCGGAGTTTCAGACCGAAACAGAGTTGGCTAAGTACCCCGTTGGGGAACATTTTGGTTTTTTCTTGCCTCAGTATTTTACCGGATGTCAGAAAAAGTGAATAACTGTATTTCTTGTGGGAAACAGATACCTCATAGGGATTACCATACCTTGTGTATACCTTGTTTAGGGCCTGAGCACGACGTTGTTGGTTGCGCTCTTGTGCTAGGTTTAACAAACGCACTATTAAGAGGAGGTTAGACTGTGCCAGGTTAGTGTTTGGGAAGCGTTGTAATTATAAAATGCCGCCGGATGCTCCGACGCCCGCCCAAGAAGCGCAAGGACAAAACAGTGAAGCCTAGGGTTGATGAACCGCAGTCCCGGACGCCGGTTCTTTAGAAGGCTCAGTGGAGCCAGAGGTTTTGCCAGGAGTTTCCATGGAGTCTCAGGCAGAAACTTTACTGTTACAGGATGTGCCTTCTCAGGAGGTAGGCCAGGCTGAGGGGCTTCTCAGGTAACTGTTCTTCCCTCTCTTCCCAAGGTAGTTAGAGCCTCTCCTTCTGTTGCCAAAACTTCTTTGAGAGGTAGGCCTAGTTCAGCTTCAGTGGGGCTTCTCCTAGCATTTCGGGTTCTGTACCTAAGAAACATATGCTTAAAATGGGAGAAGACTTGCTTACTATGATTGGAGGTTCTTTAGCCCCGCCTTATAAGAGGCCTAGGGTGGAACCGAGTTTGATAGTTTTGAACAGTGTTCAGAGGCTTCAGAGTCTTCTATGGAAGACTTGCAGGAGTATCCTACTTATTCTGATTCTGATGTGGATGATTCCACTCCTACAGCTTCTCCTCCTGAGGATTTCTCATTTTCAGAGACTCTGCATTCCATGAGGGAGCACTTTAAATGGGAAGGCCAGGATTACTCTGATTCCAGGAAAAGGCTTAGGGAATTCTTGTTTTACCCCAGCATAGGCCCTTAGCTATTCCTCCTGTGTTGAATGTGGTGGAAGATGTTTTGCAGAGGCTTCCCTGAATCCTGACTCTTTGCCTCCTGCTCCTGTTAAGCCTGATAGGTATTATAGGGTGCCCGAAGCTCATAAGTATTTGTTTAAGAGTCCTAGGGCGGACCCAGAAACTATTTCTCAAGGGCCTAAAGGTGTTAAGGCTTCTGTGGTTAAAAATCCTGTTCCCACTGATAAAGAGGCAAGGGCCTTGGATAGGTGGGGAAAGAAAGTGTATACTTCTTCCACTCTAGCCATGAGAGCGTTGAATTGTCAGTTTCACATGCTAAAATATCAGAATTATCTCCTTTCACAATTAAAATCTAAGGTGGATGCTTTGGCGGAAGGTATTGAGTGTAAAGAGTTGCTGGACTTGGTTCATGTGTCTGAGCAAGTGGGTAAGCATTCTTTGCAATGTGGTTTTGATGCTGTACAGGCCTCCTCGAGGGTGGCTGCTACTAGTTCTGTTCTTCGCAGGCATGCCTGGTTGAAGGATCAGAATTTAGCTGAGCATGTTAAGACAAGGATTTTGGATGCTCCTTTACAGTCTGATGTGTTGTTTGGATCGCCTGTGGAAGCAGTTTTAAAGAAAATGGAGGACAAAGCTAAGTCTATGCAAACTGTTAAAGATTTTTGCAGGTGCAGCCACCAAGTTTAGTAGAAATTGGCCTGCTAAGGGGTGGACATATCCTGCTTATGATTCCCAGTCTAGGGGTAGGTCTAGACGTGGTAGGGGCAGGGCTCAAGGTTCTTTTAGGCCTAGAACAGGAGTTCACCTGCTCAGACTTCTGGTGAGGGCAGGGTCAGTCCTTTCAGAACAGACCCAATGACCTGTCTTTTCAGCTGCCAGTAGATTCTCTGGCAGCTCCTTTGGGAGGAAGACTGTCTCTTTTCAAAGAAAATTGGGATTTAATTACTCAAGACAAATGGGTGTTGGATATCATTCACCACGGTTACAGATTTTATTTCCATACAATGCCCCTTTCAAAGGCATGCCAGACGTTCCTCCTCCACAAAGAAAGGAGGCTCACAAGCAAGTTTCTCAGTTACTCCAGATGGGGCCATTCAGCCAGTCCCTGTATCAGAAAGGGGCCTAGGATTTTATTCTCGCCTGTTCCTAGTACCAAAGAAGGGGAACACGTGGAGACCAATTTTGGATTTATCTCTCCTCAACACTTTTCTGGACATTCCCAAGTTCAAGATGTTGACGTTACAACAGCTTTTACCTCTGCTGGGCAAAGATCACTGGATGGTAACTTTAGATCTCAAGGAAGCTTACCTTCATGTGCCTATAAGGCTAAGTTGCAGGAAGTATCTGCGGTTTCGAGCTGGAAATTCTCATTATCAGTTCTCTGCATTGCCCTTTGGCTTATCTACTGCCCAGAGTATTCACAAAGGTTCTGGCTCCAGTGATAGCTTACTTCAGGCTTCAAGGAATTCAAATCTATCCTTACTTGGACGACTGCCTGATTCTGGCTCAAGAAAAGGAAGACCTTCTACAGCATCTGGAATATGTTATAGCAGTGCTAAGATGCCTAGGGTATTCTGTGAACGAAATAAAGTCCAGTCTAGTACCCTCTCAAGACATGTGCTTTCTGGGTGTGAGACTGAATACAGCAGCCCAGATGGCCTTTTTAACCCCGGACAAACAAAAGAGTCTGTCACTTTACTTCCATCAACTATCTCATCAGTCCGTGCTGACTGCAAGGACAGTCCTTCAAGCATTAGGGTTCATGGCATCTTGTATTCTGGTGCTTCCCAATGCCAAACTGCATATGAGGAAGCTACAATGGTATCTCAAAATGTATGGACACAGCACTGCCAGGATTTGGACACTGTCATTCAAATAATACCTTGCCTTCAAAAAGAATTCTTGTGGTGGGCTCAGGAATGTCACCTAAACAAGGGACTCTCTGTGACCCGCCAGAGGCAAGTCAGATTTTAACGACAGATGCCTCGGACATTGCTTGGGAGCTCAGCTAAATGGAAAATGGATACAAGAGAAGTGGCCTGGCAGACTAGAGCATCTACATATCAACATGAAGGAGATGTTAGCAGTCCAGTTTGCATTAATGGCTTTCAAGGAGTTACTTCTACCAGGGCAGGTGTTGATTCTAACAGACAACACAACTGTCATGTGGTACATCAACAAGCAAGGGGAACACATTCTTATCCTCTATGCAGGCAAGCAATGATTTTATGGGAGACTGCGCTAAGCTTGCAACTAACTCTTCAGGCAAGGTTTCTGCCAGGAGCACAGAACTCCTTAGCAGATGTGTTAAGCAGACAAATCATGGATCCCCACGAGTGGAAACTGGATCTTCATGTATTTCAGAAATTGACAGTGTCATGGGGAACTCCAGACATAGATCTGTTCGCTTCTCCACTAAACCACCAGCTGCCAAAGTATTGCACAAAGGGGTTTCATCACACAGCTTGGAAAGTGGATGCTCTGTCTTTCAGTTGGTAAAACCTTCATGTGTATGCCTTTCCACCTCTGCCTCTTCTTCCAAAGGTACTATTAAAGGTCAGACAAGACAGGCCAAGGATGATTTTGATAGCTCCAGATTGGCCTCGCAACACTGGTACCCACTACTACGGAGTCTGGTAAAGAAGCCTCCATGGCCTTTACCTCTGATTCCTCATCTGTTATCTCAGAAGGACGGTCATCTGCTCAATGTCAAGCTTCACTCTCTTCATCTAACAGCCTGGCATATTCTGTGTTGAAACACAGCAGGTCTCAACTTCCTCAACAAGTTTTAAATGTGATTATGGAAGCTAGAAGACCTAGTACAAGGAGAGTGTCAGAAAAATGGAAGAGATTTTTATTTTGGAGTACAGCAAAGAATTTGGAGATTTCTGAGCCTAATTTGAGTGTGGCTCTTCAATATCTTACTGAGTTATTGGACAAAGGTTTGTCCTTCTCTTCCATTAAGATTCATGCTGCAGCAATTTCAGCTCACTATGATTGTGACCCACCTTTGTTTTCGCATCCTTTGTTCAAGCAGTTTCTTAGAGGGGCAAAGAATACAAGACCCCCACGTAGAGCTCCTACTCCTGCTTGGGATCTCAATTTTGTGTTGGAAAACTTACTCTACAACCTTTTGAGCCTGCAGCTACTGCTGAATTGAAATACTTGTCATGGAAGACTGCTTTTCTGTTGGCTATTACTTCTGCAAGAAGGGTGTCTGAGTTGCAGGCCCTTATGGCAGTAGAGCCCTTTTTGATTTTCCATAAGGATAGGGTATCATTACGTACTAATCCTTCCTTTATGCCTAAGGTGGTTTCTAGTGTGGCTTTAAACCAAACTATTCATTTGCCTACGTTTTATGCAGACCCTCAAAATAAAGGGGAAAAGATTTTGCACACTTTAGATGTACACAGGCAATTGCGTTATTATTTAAGCAGGACTAAGGATTTTAGGCAGTCTCAGCAGTTGTTTGTTTCTTTTGCTTTGAGTTCACAGGGCAAGCCTGTGTCAAAACAAACTATTTCTAGGTGGATTGGCTTTTGCATTGCATTTTGTTATTCCCATCATGGCAAGGAGATTCCAGCTGGGATTAGGCCTCATTCCACTAGGGCTACTGCCACTTCAACAGCATTTCTAAGGGGTGGCAACTAAGGATATTTTGGAAGCAGCTACTTGGAGTTCAGTGCATACTTTCTCTAAGCATTATCACCTTCCTATCTACTCTAAGTCTAGGGCTGGTTTTGCCACAGCTGTTTTGCAAGGCATGTTGTCAGCTCCTACTTCTTTATGATTTGCCAGCCTCCCTTACCTCTGCTTTGGGATTCTACCCAATAGTAAGGACTGCAGCAATGGAAAACGAAGAACATAGTACAGTTTTGTACCTACCATAAATGTAGATGTTCGAGGATTCCATTGCTGCAGTCCAATTTACCCTCCTTCCCTCTGTGTTTAGGGTGGTTGTGTAGGTGAGTTTACATGCTTATATTTTTGTATATATTCTTGTATATATTGTACATGTTTTTGGTGCAGGTATTTTGGGACTTGTCTTTTTAGGGTCTTCTGACATCTGGGGCAAGAAAAGACTGAGGATATGACGTCGGTCATGCGCATTAGTACCCTGACGTACTGACGTCAGTCTAATGCGCCCTGACCGACGTCAGCCTTATACTCTGGTATTCGGGCCGACTGGACGCGGACTATACCCAATAGTAAGGACTGCAGCAATGGAATCCTCGAACATCTACATTTATGGTAGGTACAAAACTGTACTTTTCTTGTAGAGCAGCAGTTACAGGATCTGTGATTCGAAGGCATGCTTAGTCAAAAGAACAAAGTTTACCAGATCATGTTAAGGCAAAATTATTGGATGCTCCTTTACAGCAAGCTATTTTATTTGGTGTTAAGGCAGAAGAGGTATTAAAGAAAATGGAGGATAAGGCAAAATCTATGCAAAAACAGTGAAGGATTTCTTACAGGTACAGCCACCTCGATTTAGCAGAAATTTGCCTACAAAGAATTGGTCCTTTCCAGTGTCAGACAGACCAAAGAGAGGCAGATGCAGACGCCCAAGAGGCAGATATCAGCCCCAAGGCTCTTACAGGCCAAGACAGTGGGGTGCTTCAACCCCAAAAGGAAGTGAAGACAAGTCGCAACCTTACAGGAAACAGTCCCAATGACTTCCCCCTAAGAATGCCAAGGACTTCCCTTTTGCAAGCTCCCTTAGGGGGAAAACTAGCACTTTTTTCTCAAAACCTGCAAACAATCACCCAAGACAAATGGGTTCTGAATATTGTGTCTCAAGGTTACAGGTTCCACTTTCACACTTTACCAAGGCTAAAAGGAATGCCAGACCTGCCACAAAATCAATGGGCAGAGGCACAAAAGCAAATTACAGCCCTCATGGACATGAGAGCTATTCAAAAAGTGCCACAGCAGGAACAAGGACAAGGATTTTACTCGAGACTTTTCCTGGTCCCCAGAAAGGACAAAGCCTGGAGACCCATACTAGACCTTTCTATTCTAAATACTTACCTGGATGTTCCAAAATTCAAAATGTTGACACTACAGCAGCTTCTTCCAATGCTGGGCAAGAAGGCTTGGCTTGTTACTTTGGACCTCAGAGGCATACCTGCATGTCCCTATCAGACAAAATTGCAGAAGATACCTCGGATTCATCGCTGGTTCAATGCACTACCAATTCTCTGCACTGCCCTTTGGCTTATCTACTGCGCCCAGGGTCTTCACAAAGTGCCTGGCACCAGTAATTGCATTTTGCAGAAAAAAAGGAAATCAAATATATCCATACCTGGAAGACTGCCTTGTTCAAGCAGAGAGCAAGGACATTCTTCTAAAGCATCTGGCGTTTTGTAAAAAGGTTGCTAATTTGCCTAGGGTACACAGTAAACAAAAAGTCAAAACTAGTGCCCTCACAAGAGATATTTCTGGGTGTCGGCTTAAATACAACTGCCCAGGTGGCTTATCTCATGCCAGACACAAGGACAACTGACTCAGTATTTTCAATTGATGGCAACAAAGTCCCAACTCCCTGCAAGAAAAATTCTGCAGGCCTTGGGATTCATGGCATCCTGCATACTACTAATTCCATATGCCAGACTGCATATGAGGAAATTACAATGGTTCCCTGCCTACAACAGGAGTTTCGATGGTGGGCACAGGCATGTCACCTCAAGGGTCAGCCTTTCACTCTACCCACAGCTAGGCAGACTTTAACAGATGCTTCGTATTACGCCTGGGGAGCACACGTGGCAGGAAAATGTTTTCAGGGCAAGTGGACCACAGACCAAATGTATCTTCCCATCAATCAAAGAGATGTTGGCTGTACAAAATGCCCTAACAGCTTTCAAGGACCTTTTGCATCCAGGACAATTATTAAAGACAGACAACACCAAAGTAATGTGGTACATAAACAATTAAGGGGGCACTCATTCTTACTGTCTGTGCAGACAAGCCATGACCTTGTGGAACACACTGCTCTAACTTATCAAGTTCATCTGCAAGCACAATTCCTGCCAGGAAAGAAAAATACTCTGGCAGATTACTTGAGCAGAAATATCATGGATCCTCACAACTGGAAATTAAATCCACAAGTCTTCAGCATGGTACAAAAATGGGAGTGCCCCGACATAGATCTTTTTGCCTCCCCACTGAATTGCCAACTACAAAAATTCTGCACAAGGACTTATCACACACAAGCATGGAAAGTGGATGCTCTCTCGTTCAGCTGGAAAAGACTAAAAGTTTATGCCTTCCCACCACTGCCTCTCCTTTCAAAGGTACTCCTAAAAGCCAGACAAGAAGAACCAGAGATGATCCTGATTGCTCCAGACTGGCCACGCCAGCACTGGTACCCAATCTTAAAGAATTTGGCACAGGGCCCACCATGGATTTTACCTCAAATTCCACATCATCTGACTTAACAAAACAGTCGGATCCTGCACAGTCAGCTCAAAACCTTAAACCTGGCTGCATGGCAGATTCATTAGTCAAACAGACAACACCTCTCTCTCAAGCTGTTATGGATGTCATTTTGGAGGCCAGGAGGCTTAGCACCAGGAAATCTTGTTCAGAAAAGTGGAAGATTATGTGCCTGGAACCAGGCACAAAGCCTTGACCCTCTTGTCCCAAACATTCCTCAGATACTACAATACTTGACCGAGATGCTGGACAAAGGACTATCCTTATCCATTAAGATCCACGCCTCTGCCATCTCGGCTCATTACAACACAGATCCTCCTATTTTCTCTCATCCATTGCTAAAGCAGTACCTCAGAGGGGCTAAAAACATAAGACCGCCCCGCAGAGCACCAACACCTACTTGGGACCTCAATTTTGTCTTGGAAAAACTCACTTTATCTCCTTTTGAGCCAGCCAGTTCAGCAGAATTAAAATATGTATCATGGAAAACTGCTCTGCTTCTGGCAATAACCTCAGCACGAAGAGTCTCAGAGTTACAGGAACAAATGGCAGTGGAGCCTTTCATCATTTTTCACCAAGACAGGGTTTCTTTAAGAACAAACCCTTCTATGCCTAAGGTGGTATCCAGTGTGGCTCTTAACCAAACTGTTTACTTGCCAACTTTTTATCCAAATCCCCAGAATAAAGGGGAGAGGCTTCTGCATTCTTTGGGCATACACAGGCAGTTACGTTTCTACTTGCTCAGTTTTTCTGAAAGCTTTTGATGTTGTGATCCTATCTCGCCTACATTCTGAACTGATGGGTTTGGAGCCGATCCCTCGGCTCCGACTCGGCACGCTTATGCTATAGAGCGAGGCCTCTAATTGGCTGAGCTATCTTTATCCCAGGATGCACCACCACTAATCCCCCAGATCTTGTTTGCCGCTAACAAGCTTAGACGTGGTCTCAACATTGGCTGGTTCAAGTACTAGTTATTAGGCTTTTTCCTGTCACAAATTTCCTTTCCTTGAACCCAAAAGCTGTTTTAACAGCTATTGTTATATTAGTGTGTTTGGTGAATTTGTGTGACTAATTTCGTGAAATTTTTAGTCAGGGAAGGTTTCCCGTTTCAGTTAGAGGGGCCTTCCCCTGTTACATTACTGTTTGTGTAATTTCTTGGGTCAAGTACCCGTTTAAGTTAGAGGGTCTTGACTCCCTCTCTCTATCTTTACCTTTTTTTTGTCAGTATACTGTTTGCTGTTGGTGTTTAAAAAAAAAAAAAATAAATAATTTTTGTTAAAGTTGTATTGTACTGTCTTTGACTTAAAGTTTAGTGTGTTTTTCACTTTTGTGGGTTCTTTGGCAGCAGTTATGTCGAAAGAACACAAACCCTCCGGGTTTAAGAAATGCACGAGGTGTGGTTTCAAAATGTCCATAACGGACTACCACGCCTCGTGCGTCTATTGCTTAGGTGCTAAGCATTTACAAGAGTCGTGTAGTGTGTGCCACGCGTTCTCTTCAAGAGTCCTCCAGGAGAGGAAAAACAAATTAATCCTCAAGGGATTAATCAAGCCTTCCTTCGAGGAGGCTTTATCTTCCTCTCAGTCTCCTTCTAAAAAGAAGAAAGCATCGGCTCCGACCAGTCAGTCGGAACCGACTGCTAAGAAATCCAAGCAGACTTCTCCATCGGCTCCACGGACTTCGGAGCCGAGGTTGGAACGGTCTGCCTCGATGCCTCCAGCCTCGACCCCTCTGGTTTCGGAGCCTAGGTCTGGGGCATCGAGAGGCGGGTCACCCTCATCGGCTCCACTGATATTGGAGCCGATCAGGATTACCGGCTCAGACTCTTCCCCCTCGGAGCCGAAGTCCTTATCGGCACCGAGGGAAATTTCCTTGAAACCTCCCTCGGAGCAGATAGTTGAGTCCTTTCGGAGCCGGTCCTCGAGCCCTTCGGAGCCGATGGAGAAATCGGTTCGGGCCCGATCGGTATCCTCGAGGTCATCCAAGATGTCTGATTCAGACATCGACAGGGTGCTCCTTCGACTCTTCCACTCTCCGGTGTTCCAAAAGCTTGTTTCGGCTCCAGCCCATTTGGCTTCGGAGCCGATGGTCCACTCCCTTACTGTGGTTCCTCCTCCAACAGCTGTGGCACCGTTGGAGCCGGTGCTGGTGGAACCTGTGGAGGTGTTAGGGTCGGGCCCGACCCTTGCTCCAACTCCGGCTCTTGGGTCGGAGTTCAGTACACGGACTTCTTCCTTCGGCCCTGGGGAGGCTTGGGATTGATGCTCGGCCCCAAGTCTCCCTCTTGGTGCGTCGGCGGCGGGAGTACCGTCCACTGTCGTGGCCACGGAGGTGGGACCCTCCCAGGATTCTGGTGGTCCCGCCTTCAGGGCTATGAGGAGCGCTTTAGCCAAATCTTCCTTGGCTACCTCCACTGTTTCCCCAGCTACCTCCCCTGCATACGGAGACTGGGTTGTTGGCAGTCCCCCTGTCTTTAGACAGCGGAGGTTACCCCCGCTGGGGTTTCTCCCCCTCCTGGAGGTCTTTCTGAAGCCTCTTCGGAAGAACCCCCCAGGAAAAGGTCGTGCAAGAGGAAGCACGTTGACTCCCCTGATGAGTCTTTGACATCGGACACCGAACTCGATGATGCAGCGGGGTCCCCTAAGTCGTCCTCGGATGATGTCTCCTTTGCAGACATCCTGGAAGCCCTAAAACAGCGAGGCGGCTAGCAGTCCAAACCTCCCTCTGCTGAGTCTGTGTTCCTGAAGGCCTTCGGGGCTCAGCCCTCCACCTCCTGGGTGTCTCCGCCCTTCGATGAGCTCTTGGATTTGATCTGTCGGAGGGCGTGGGAACACCCAGACTCTGTGGAACCGGTGCCTGCTCGTCCTAACAAATTTCTCTCGGCGCCCCCTGATAGAGAGTTCCTTACTAAAGGCGTGGCTGTAGATGCTTTGGTGGTGGCATCTGCTACCCAGCAAGATGTAGCAGAGGCTTCTACGTCTGTCCATCCTCCTAATAAGGAGTCTAGGAGCATGGATCGGTACGGAAAGCGCACCCTTAGTTCAGCGGCCTTTACACTGAGGTCTTTGAACTACCTGACGCACTTTACAAGATTTCAGAGGGATCTGATTAAGGAGCTATCAGATACCCTCTTGGGTAACCTGCCTGAGGAGCTGGCCCAGACGGTTGGCTCTCAGCTGGCTACAATGTCGTCCATTTCGAACTCGTCCATGAGGCTCATTTCGTATGCGGCCGAAGGGGCAAGTAGTGCGGCGGGTACAGGCATTGCTCTACGTAGACAAGCCTGGCTCAGTCTGTGTCATTTTGCGGAGGCCTTTAAGTCTTCATTTGCCGACGCCCCCTTTGATGGGTCCTCCCTGTTTGGACCCAAGGTAAAAGACACACTAACCCGCTGTGAACAGGAGGGTAAGACTCTGACTGCCGTAGGGGCACGATTTTCCACTCCCTTCGGCCTTATCCCAAGGCTAAAAGAGGAGGGAAAATGTGGTTCCGTAGATCTCAGAAGCCTTACCCTTCTCAGCAGGAAGGTTCCCCTTCCAGAGGCAGAGGAGGGGGAAATTCATCCGGAAGACGCTGTCCCAGAGGCGGCAGAGGCCCTCGCAATACTGGAGACCGCGAGTCCTTTCGTGGCTCTTCAGCCTTTCATAGTCCCTGAGGGATTGCCCGGCTGTGCTGCTCCGGAGCCAGTCGGGGGTCGTTTCTCGAAGCACCTGAAGGCCTGGGAAGGGATCACTCAGGACCGATGGGTGCTTCGCATTATCGCCGGAGGTTACTCCATTCCATTTTCTCTCCCCATCCCTCAGTCCAAAAGAATCCCGGACCCGCCACCCAGTCAACGGGATACCGCAGCCTCAGAAGTTTCAAAGCTGCTGCAAAAAGGAGTCATCCAACCGGTCCCGTGAGACCAGATCGGATTAGGGACTTACTCAAGATTCTTTTTGGTGCCAAAAAAGACCGGGGACTTGAGGCCCATTTTGGACCTCAGCATCCTAAACCGTTCAGTCAGAAAGTCCAAGTTCCGAATGGTCACCCTACAAGCCATTCTCCCATTGCTGGAGAAAGGTGTTTGGATGTGCTCCATAGATCTCAAGGACGCTTATATCATATGGTACATCAAGCGTCCAGGAGACATCTGCGCTTCAGCCTAGGAGGCAGTCATTTTCAGTTCTGTGCTCTGCCCTTTGGTCTCACCACAGCCCCCAGGGTGTTCACCAAGTGCTTGGCAGTAGTGACTGCTCACCTGAGAAGTCTAGGATTCCAGGTGTTTCCGTATCTAGACGACTGGCTCCTAACTGCCACCTCCAAGCATCTACTTCGGCGGAGCCTACAAGCCACTATCTTACTGGGCAATTCCCTTGGAATCACCTTCAATTGGCCAAAGTCTGTGCTGCGGCCATCTCAACGAATAAGATTCATAGGGGTAGAGATAGACTCAAACCAAATGCGGGTCTGTCTACCTTAGGACAGAATTCAAACCATACAAAATCAAGTTCGAGCCTTACTTCCCAGGTCCAAAGCCCCAGCCAGAATGGTCCTGCAGCTATTGGGATCCATGTCTGCCACGGTTCTTCTAGTCCCCTTGGCAAGGTTGCACATGAGAATCCTCCAGTGGCTTCTTTCAGCTCAGTGGTCCTTTCAGGAACTCCCTCTCAGTCACCTCATATGGATCACGGAATCTTGCAAACTGGACCTTCGCTGGTGGCTAGTGCCCTCCAATTTGAATCAGGGACGACCCTTTGTTCTTCCTCCTCCGGCGGCCACTTTGACCACGGACGCCTCCCAGATGGGGTGGGGGGGGGCATTCCCTGGGCAGGTCAGTCCAAGGCAAATGGCACCTGGAAGAGACTCTTCTTCATATCAACATCCTAGAAATGAGGGCAGTACTCCTGTCCCTTCAAGCCCTTCACGATTATCTCCCTCAGGGCGTAATCGCTGTTCACTCAGACAACATGTCAGTTGTCTGGTACCTGAACAAACAGGGAGGGACCAGATCCTATCCTCTTTGCAGAGAAGCCATGAGAGTTTGGGAATGGGCAGTCTCGACCAAACGCTTCCTAGTGGCTACTCACATACCGGGCAAGTCCAATGTCATAGCCGACAGATTGAGCAGAACCATCCTCTCTCCTCACGAATGGTCTTTGAATATGACAGTGGCAAGTCAGATTTTCAGCGAATGGGGAGTTCCGTGTTGCGACCTCTTCGCGACTCCTCTGAATGCGAAGTGCAAGGAATTCTTCTCCCTAATCCCGGCTCCGGGGAAGAGCCCCATGGACGCATTAGTCTATCCTTGGCCCACTGGCTTGCTTTATGCCTTCCCTCCAGTTCCACTCCTCCCCAGGGTGATTCAAAAGGCATCTCTCTTGGGGAGCAAAATTATCTTGATTGCTCCTTACTGGCCTCGTCAAGTGTGGTTCCCCTATCTTCGGAAACATGCCCTGGAAGGTCCATGGTTTCTGGATCAGATACCAGACCTACTGGTTCATCAGTCGGGACTATTCCACCAGTCCCTACACACCTTTAAAATTGACGGCTTGGCTCCTCCTCTTCCGACGATAGTCAGGAGTCATACATTGGATTCAGATGTGGTACACATATTATCTTCGGCACATAAGTCTGCTACAAAGAAACTGTATTCTAGCAAATGAAAAAGGTTTGCTATTTGGGCTCAACTCCGGGGCCTGGACCCCATTTCTATTCCCGTGGCAGAAGTACTAAAATTTTTGACCTCTCTTTTCAATCAAGGCTCTTCAGTTTCTACCATCAAAGTACAATTGGCAGCAATTTCTAATTTTCACGAATCCATAGACCCACCTTTAATGAGCAACAGATTGTGTAAGACCTTCTTAAAAGGTGCTGCTCTATTAAGACCTCCGATTTCTCATCCTGCACCTTCATGGGATCTCGATATAGTGTTACGCGCTTTGACTTCTTTCCCCTTTGAACCAGCAGCCACATGTGATCTAAAGTTTCTATCATGGAAGACAGCCTTTCTGGTGGCGATTACTTCTGCCAGAAGAGTTTCAGAGCTTCAAGCTTGGTCAGTGAAACCCCCATACTTGGTTTTTCATAAAGACAGAGTATCCCTCAGACCAAATCCTTCTTTTGTTCCTAAAGTTTGTTCTACTTTCTGCTTACAACAATCGTTAGAGCTTCCAGTTTTTTTCCCAAAATACTCTTAAAGCGGAGTTCATATTCCACACACTAGTTGTCCACAGACAGTTACGTTTTTATTTAGACAGGACCAAACAAACAAGGAAATCAGATCAATTGTTTGTATCCTTTGCAGATAACAGATTGGGCAACGCTGTCACAAAGGTCACTATTGCCAAATGGATCAGGGACTGTATTACTCAAGCATATATTTATTCTAACAAAGAGCTTGCCACCTCTGTCAAGGCTCATTCTACAAGGGCTATGTCTACTTCGGTAGCATTTCATTCTAAGCTTGCTATTAGTGACATTTGTGCTGCGGCTACATGGTCTTCCCGCACGTTCATTTCCCACTACAAATTAGATGTGGCATCTAGAGGACGAGCTTCATTTGGTTCCACAGTGCTCAGGAGTGTTTTCCAATGAGCCACCCGGGATTTAGGTGCTAGGGACGCTGTCCCATCGGTTCAGAATGTAGGCGACATAGGATCACATAACATCTTTTAGTTATGTACTCACCATAACTTCAGATGTTTGGGATCCATCTCGCCTACATTCCCAATAACCCACCCTCCTTCCCCCTTCCTTGGAGATCAGAGGATATCAGAAGGTCTGAATCCTGTTGTTTCATCTTGAAACATCTAACAATGTTATATAACCAAGTTGTGCATGTGTGCATGAATGCGGACAAACAAGATCTGGGGGATTAGTGGTGGTGCATCCTGGGATAAAGATAGCTCAGCCAATTAGAGGCCTCGCTCTATAGCATAAGCGTGCCGAGTCGGAGCCGAGGGATCGGCTCCGAACCCATCAGTTCAGAATGTAGGCGAGATGGATCCCAGACATCTGAAGTTATGGTGAGTACATAACTAAAAGTTTTGTCCAATTGTTTGTAGCATATGCTGCAGGATCACAGGGAAAGGCTATTTCAAAGCAGACCATTTCAAAGTGGATAGGACACTGTATCCGGTTCTGCTACACACTGCATGGGAAACCTGTACCTAGTAACATTAGACCCCATTCCACCAGGGCAACTGCCACTTCTACTGCCTACCTTAGAGGAGTACTTACCAAAGATATCTTGGAAGCTGCAACTTGGAGTTCAGTGCACACCTTTACCAAGCATTACCACTTGCCTTTTTATTCTAGATCCAGAGCTGGCTTTGCCACTGCAGTGCTGCAGGGCCTCCTAGCCACACCAAATCCTCTATAGAATCAGCCACCCTGCCTCTGCTTTGGGATTCAACCCAAGTGTAATGACTGCAGCAGTGAAACATGATGAACATAGTACAGATGTCCTTCAAGAATGCAACTGCAGTCATAACATGTGGGTTGTCCTGCCTCAGGCAGCCCTCGGTCGGCCGGATTCCAAAGTCTGGGTCCGACGTCGGCTGATGTCACATTTCTCTCCAACGTCAGAGCGGCTGGAGTATATAAGCATCAGCCGACGCCATTTTCTTCAGTCTTTCTTGCTGCGCGGTGCCCGAAGCGGAAGCAGTTTGCAAGTGCCGGTCGGTAAGCTCCTGTATTTTTCGATACCGAAGTCATCAAAAAAGCTAAGTACCCCGTTGGGGACCTTTTCTTGCCTCAGCTGATGTCAGAAATAACTGAAAAAGTTAACAATTGTCTTTCTCGTGGTAAACAAATACCTCATAAGGATTTCCACTCTTACTGTCTTCCTTGCCTGGGCACAGACCACGATGTCTCGGCCTGTGTAGCCTGTGCTCGCTTTAACAAGCGCACTCTCAGGCGCCGGGCGGAGTTCGCTGAAGACCTTTTTGCCGATAAATTTGCTTACAAGATGCCGTCGGATCTTCCGACATCGCAAACTCCCAAAAAGCGAAAAGACCGGGACCGACATCCTCGGCCCGCGTCTACCACTGACTCCACGCCAAAACCTACCGTGAGTGCTCCGGTTCCCTCTGAGACGGTCTCTCCACTGCTCCGAACCGAAGACACCGCATTACCGACGACTCCGATTCCGGACATCACTCCGCCTGTTGATTTTTCTCCGGATACCGAAACCGAGGAAATGCCAGAGACCATTGCTGTAGACAAGGTCACTCCTGCTCGTGGAGCTGCCAGGCCTCCTATTGCCATGTCTATTAAGGCCTACACTAGGGCTAAGGCAGCCAGCAAAACAAAACATATTACTTCTAAATCCTTTCTTCAGCCTACTCCAGAGACACAAATTATGTCCATGGCTGCTGATTTAATTTCCATGATTAGAGGTTCACAGGCCCATCCTGAGAGAGGATCCCAGCCTCCTCCTGATAAAAGGCCCAGGGTTGAACTCTCAACCTATTCCTTCAGATGAAGACTCTGAGGGCTCCGTCCACTCTGATAGCCAGGAAGAGCTCTTCCAGACCTATGAGGACTCGGATGCAGAAGATTCCATCCCCTCGGCCTCCCCTCCTGAGGATATTTCTTTTGGGGAAGTTCTGCACACCATGAGGGAACATTTTAAGTGGCAAGGTCAGGAATATTCTGATTCTAGGAAACGCCTGAGGATGTTCCTTAAGAAGCCCCAGCACAGGCCCTTAGCTATTCCTCCTGTACTTGATGTTCTGGAGGATCTATATTCTGACTCTAGTGCTACCTCTGATTCTCTTCCTCCTGCTCCAGCCAAGCCAGACAGGTATTACAGGGTCCCAGAAACTCATTCCCATTTATTCAGGGCCCATTCTGCTGATTTGGAAACTATTTCACAGGGGCCTAAAGGAGTTTCAGCCTCCACCTCTAAAAATCCATTGCCCTCCAACAGGGAGGCCAGGTCATTAGAGAGATGGGGTAAAAAGGTTTACACATCCACTACCTTATCTATGAGAGCTTTAAATTGCCTTTTTCATATGTTACAATATCAGGACTACCTTTTAGAAGAATTACAAAAAACTTTAGCCACTCCTGATCCTTTAGACAGGAAGACTTTGCAGGAAGCTGTACATAACACTCAGCAAGTAAGCAATCACTTCCTGCAGTGTGCATATGATGCACTGGAAGCTTCATGTAGGGCAGCTATGAGAGGGGCAGTCATTCGTAGACATGCTTGGTTAAAAGATCAACCTCTACCAGATCATGTAAAAGCAAAACTTCTGGATGCACCTTTGGAAAAGAACAAGCTTTTTGGTGCAAATGCTAAGGATGTGTTAAAGACCATCGAAGAAAAAGCAAAATCAGTTCAGACGGTGAAAGATTTCCTCCAAGTTCAACCCTCCAGATTCAGTAGGAATTGGCCTTCTAAAAACTGGTCCTTTCCTAATACAGAAAAGTTTCAAAGGGGTAAGAACAGACGTGGCCGAGGAAGAAGCCAATACAGAGGCCCTTACAGGGGACGACAGTGGCAGCCAGGAAACCAAAGAAGTGACGCAGGGGATGTCCTTCATGGATGCATCTGCAGTCATAACAAGTGGGTTGTCCTGTCGTCAGGCAGCCCTGCAGTCGGCCGGATTCCAAAGTCCGGGTCCGGCTTCGGCTGATGTCGCACACCACCCGACGTCATCTCTGCTGGTCTTCGGGTATAAAAGCATCAGCCGACGCCATTTTCCTCAGTCTTTCTTGCCGCGTGGCGCCCGAAGCAGAAGCTGTTCTCAAGTGCCGGTCGGTCGGATCCAGAGATTACTTCTACCGAATACTACTTCGAAGACTTCTAAAGCTAAGTACCCCGTTGGGGACTCTTTCTTGCCTCAGCCGATGTCAGAAAAAGTTAACAATTGTTTAACCTGTGGGAAACAAATACCTCATAAAGATTTCCACTCTTACTGTCTGCCTTGTTTAGGCCCAGCCCACGACGTAGCAGCCTGTTCGGCCTGTGCCTCTTTCAACCGGCCGAACGCTTAGGCGTCGGTCGGAGTTTGCAGAACAGTTTTTCGGTACTGATTTTGCGTACATTATGTCGCCGGATTCTCCGACTACCCCAAAAGCAAAGATAAAGACCGACACTTTCATGGGTCCGCGGTTTTGGCGAAACCACGGCAAAGCAAACCGCGAGTGTCTCGGTTTCGGCGAAACCGAGAAAACTGCTCAAAGTACAGCTGAACCTATTCTTACAACTGAGGCCCCTGCTACAATTCTTGAATCGACCTCAGAAATTTTACCCACTACGGTGACTGACTTATCAGATACCATCCCCTTGGATGTCTCTACCCCAGCACGTGGTGCTGCTAGGCCTCCAGCAGCCATGTCCATTAAGGCCTTCGCCAGGGCTAAAGCAGCCAAGACTACTAAATCAGTGCCTGTTAAACCCCCGTCATCCAGGCCCTCTTCTAGTTCTCAAATGCTTTCTTTGGCAGAAGATTTAATTTCTTTAATTAGAGGATCTCAATCTCACCCAGACAGGGCCTCTCAGCCCCAGAGAAGAGACCTAGGGCAGAGCCCCTGAGCCAGTGTCTTCTGATGATTCTGCTCATGAATCAGACATAACTGACCAGCCTGAGGCTCCTTTTCCAATTTCAAGATTCTGATGCTGAAGAATCCATTCCAGCTGCTTCCCCACCAGAAGAATTCTCCTTTGGAGAAACCCTGCATGCCATGCGAGAACAGTTCCAATGGCAGCAACAGGATTTTTCAGACTCCAGAAAAAGACTTAGGACTTTTCTGCACCTACCACAGCACAGGCCCTTAGCTATACCTCCTGTTCTCTCTGTGGTGGATGATGCTTTCAATGAGGTTTGCTCCGCTCCAGATTCTTTACCCCCAGCCCCTGCCAAACCAGACAGATTTTACAGGGTGCCAGATACTCATCACCACCTTTACAAGGCTCCTCTTGCAGACCCAGAAACTATATCCCAGGGTCCCAAGGCAGTAGCCGCAACCACAGCTAAAACCCTATTCCTTCTGAAAGGGAAGCAAGGTCACTAGACAGATGGGGTAAAAGGTCTACACTTCAGCTACTCTCTCAGCTAGAGCTTTAAACTGTCAGTTTCACATGATACAATACCAAGAGTTTATGCTTGATCAGTTAACTAAAAAGCTAACTACTGATGAATCTCTTGATAAGAAATATGTATTAGAGATGGTAAATAACATACAACAGGTTAGCAACCATTCCTTAAAATGTGGCTATGATGCACTGGAGGCTTCATTTAGATCAGCCATGACAGGCACAGTGATAAGAAGACATGCATGGCTAAAGGAACAAGCTTTACCGGATCATGTTAAAGCTAAGTTGCTAGATGCTCCTATGGACAAGACAAGTTTGTTTGGTACACCTGCCCAGCAGGTTATGAAGAAAATGGAAGAAAAGGCAAAATCTGTTCAAACTGTTAAAGATTTCCTGCAAGTCCAACCCCCAAGGTTTAGCAGGAACTGGCCTGCCAAAAATTGGTCCTTTCCTGACTCTGCAAAATTTCAAAGGGGCAGGAATAGACGTTCCAGAGGCAGAACCCAATCCAGAGGAGGTGCCTACAGAGGACGACAGTGGCAAGGTAACAACAGAGGCACAGACACAGCCACTGCCACTACATCAGCACAGCCACAGTGACTTAATCCTAAATCCGCCTACCAGGGAACAAATAGCAGCTCCTCTAGGCGGAAAGTTAACCTTATTTTCAAAGAACTGGCACTACATAACAAAAGACAAGTGGATTTTACAAACCATAGATCAAGGTTACGGTTTCACTTCCACACTTTACCAGTCAAAGAGGAATGCCAAATCTACCTCCACATCAAAAAACAGAGGCTCTACGCCAGATAATGGAGTTAGCAAACATGAGAGCTGTGGAAAGAGTGCCAACAGCAGAACAAGGAAAGGGTTCTACTCCAGACTATTCCTAGTTCCAAGAAAGGAAAAAGTTGGAGACCAATTCTCGACCTGTCCACCTTAAATACATACATCATTGTCCCAAAATTCAAAATGCTGACCCTACAGCAACTTCTTCCCATGCTGGGCAAGGAGTCTTGGCTGGTAACTCTAGATCTCAAGGAGGCATACCTGCACGTCCCAATTCGACCAATCTGCAGAAGATACCTCAGATTTCTTGCAGGATCAGAGCACTTTCAATTCTCAGCATTGCCCTTTGGCTTATCTACTGCCCAGAGTATTCACAAAATGCCTGGCATCAGTAATCGCCATTGCAGACTACAGGGGATTCAAATTTACCCATACCTGGACGACTGCCTGCTACAAGGGACAACAAAAGCAAGCTGACAACAGATTTACAAAGGGTCATTTACTTGCTACAAGGACTGGGATACACAGTCAATTTACAAAAGTCAAGGCTGATACCATCCCAAACAAGGACATTCTTGGGCGGAATTGGACACAGTACAACAAATGGCATTCCTGACTACAGAAAAACAAAAGAACTTCCTCTTTACTTCTTGGCACTAACAAAACTGAACAAGTTAACAGCAAGAAAATTTCTACAGGCCTTGGGCTTCATGGCATCATGCATAATCTTGGTCCCATTTGCCAGACTACATATGAGGAAACTACAGTGGTACCTAAAGAATTTATGGTCCCAACACAGACACAGTCTAGAAACAGAAATCCCACTAATTCCATGCTTAAAACAGGAGTTCCTATGGTGGGCTCAGGCATGCCAGTCAAACCCAGGCCTGCCCTTCCGCAGATGTCAACCAAGCCAGACCATCACAACAGACGCTTCAGATCTAGGATGGGGGCCCACATGCTGGACAAATGCGTGCAAGGATTGTGGACACAGGATCAAATTCACCTGCACATCAATCTAAAAGAAATGCTGGCAGTAAAACTGGCAATCCAAAAGTTCAAACCTTTCCTCAAAGAGGGCCAGTTGATGATAAGGACAGACAACACCACAGTCATGTGGTACATCAACAAACAGGGAGGCACTCATTCATACCCCTATGCAGAATGACCTTGGAGCTGTGGACCCTGGCACTCAGCTACAACATTCAGTTACAGGCAATATTTGTACCGGGGAAAGACAATACTCTAGCAGACATACTAAGCAGAACCACTTGGGATGCCCACGAATGGAAGCTGCACCGGACATCTTCAAGACCATCTCAAAGAAATGGGGAATGCCACAGATAGACCTATTCGCATCACCTCTCAATCACCAGCTCGAAAAATTCTGCACGAGGACATTCCACCCACTAGCATGGAAAGTGGACTCACTCTCCTTCAACTGGAAAGGCCTAACAGCATATGCATTTCCTCCTCTTCCTCTGATACACAAGGTACTACTAAAGATCAAGGAAGAACGTCCAAGGATAATCCTGATAGCCCCAAACTGGCCAAGACAACACTGGTATCCACTACTGAAGAGCATCTCTCGAACAACATGTGGCCAATACCCTGATGCCTTTGATGTTAACTCAGAACAACTACAGCATCATACATCCAAACCTAAAACGCTGCAACTGACTGCATGGAACATCACATAGCAGCAGCTAATCCAGAACTTTCCCAAAGAGTTAAAGACATTATTCTTGAAGCACGCAGACCTTCAACAAGAAAGAACTATGCTGGAAAATGGAAAAGGTTTGTCATTTGGAGTACGAAAGAGGAAAAGATGTGTCAAACATAGATATGCCTAACATTCTGGAGTATCTGGCCGAACTTCTTCATTCAGGCCTGTCCTACTCCTCCATCAAGATACATGCATCAGTTATTTCAGCAGAATACAGCTTTGATCCTCCTGTTTTTTCACACCCTTTGCTCAGGCAGTTCCTCAGAGGAATCAAGAATGTAAAACCTCCCAGGAAACCACCATTACCAGCTTGGGACTTAAACTTTGTGCTAGAAAAGTTGACACTAGCACCCTTTGAACCAGCAGCAACAGCAGACCTACAACACCTGTCATGGAAAACTGCTTTCCTACTGGCAATTACTTCAGCAAGGAGGGTTTCAGAACTACAGGCCTTAATGGCAGTGCAACCCTTCCTAATCTTCCACCAAGATAGTGTCCTTGAGGACTAATCCTACATTTATGCCTAAGGTGGTATCCAGAGTATCTTTAAACCAGGCAATCCACCTACCTTCCTTCTTTCCCAACCCACAAAACAGAGGGGAAAGAATACTGCATACCTTGGATGTACATAGACAGCTACGCTACTACTTGGACAGAACGAAAATAGCAGAAAGACTGACCAACTTTTGTAGCCTATGCAACTGGAAGGGAAGGAAAAGCTATTTCCAAACAGACAATCTCCAAATGGATAGGAAATTGCATACGATACTGTTACTCCTTCCATGGAAAACCAATTCCACAGAACATAAGACCTCATTCTACAAGGGCAACAGCCACTACCACAGCCTTCTTACGAGGAGTGGCAACCAAAGACATTATTGAGGCGGCTACTTGGACCTCCGTGCATACATTTGCCAAGCATTATAATTTACCTCTTTATTCCAGATCCCGAGCAGGGTTTGCCACTGCTGTACTGCAAGGGATCTTAAACACACCATAATCTACCTTTATCCTCCTCCCCTAGTTGGCTATGGTGTTCTACCCACTTGTTATGACTGCAGATGCATCCATGAAGGACATAGTACAGTTTTGTACCTACCATAAATGTAGATGTCCGAACTGGATAGCATCTGCAGTCAGGATTACCCTCCTCCTTCCCTCTGTGGTACTCCTAGGGTGTTTACCCTCCTAATAGCTAGCTGTTGGGGAGTCTTTATGGTGTATTTGTTTGTATATATGTACATATATGCTTATTGTTGTGTTTACCTCTATCTATTTGGAAACATTGGCATCTATCCAAATTTTACCCTGCAAGAGGGCTACTGGCATCTGGGGCAAGAAACACTGAGGAAAATGGCGTTGGCTGATGCTTTTATACCCGAAGACCAGCAGAGATGACGTCGGGTGGTGTGCGACATCAGCCGAAGCCGGACCCGGACTTTGGAATCCGGCCAACTGCAGGGCTGCCTGACGACAGGACAACCCACTTGTTATGACTGCAGATGCTATCCAGTTCGGACATCTACATTTATGGTAGGTACAAAACTGTACTTTTCACCTGCCCCACAACCACAATCTCAATGACTTTCCTCTACCGCCTACCAGGGAACAAAAAGAAGCTCCCCTGGGCGGGAAATTATCTCTGTTTGCAGAAAATTGGCACAGACTGACAAAGGACAAATGGATTTTGGACATTGTAGACCGAGGGTACAGGTTTCATTTTCATACCTTACCAAGAAAACAAGGCATGCCAAACCTACCACAAAACCAGAGGGCAGAGGCTATCAAGCAAATCACTCTGCTGACTCGGATGAAAGCAATAGAAAGAGTTCCACAACAAGAACAAGACCAGGGGTTTTACTCAAGACTGTTCCTTGTTCCAAGAAAAGAATCTCAATGGAGACCAATACTGGACTTGTCCGCATTAAACACCTTTCTCATAGTACCAAAGTTCAAAATGCTGACTCTACAGCAACTCCTTCCCATGCTGGGCAAGGGGTCTTGGCTGATCATTCTGGACCTCAAGGAGGCATACCTGCATGTCCCTATCAGACACAGCTGCAGAAGATACCTCAGATTTCTTGCAGGGCCAGAGCATTATCAATTCTCAGCATTGCCATTTGGCTTATCTACTGCCAGAGTATTCACAAAATGCCTGGCTTCAGTAATTGCTCATTGCAGGCTCCAGGGGATACAAATTTACCCGTACCTGGACGACTGCCTCATACAAGCGGACGACAAATTGATGTTGACAAAAAACCTGGATTATGTCATACGATTACTTCAAGCTCTGGGATACACAGTCAACTTCCAAAAGTCAAGACTGCAGCCATCCCAGCAAATAATCTTCTTAGGAGCCAAACTAGACACAGCCTCTCAGATGGCTTACCTGACAGAAGACAAGCAAGAGAAGTTAACTCATTACTTCAGAGGTTTAGCAAAACTCACCCAGATGACTGCAAGGAGATTCGTACAGGCCCTGGGTTACATGGCATCCTGCATTCTCCTGGTTTCATTAGCAAGACTACACATGAGAAAGCTTCAATGGTACCTAAAAAGCATTTGGTCTCAACACAGCAACAACTTGGAGACAATCATACCGCTCATCCATGCCTACAAAAGGAATTCCTATGGTGGGCCTCGGTGAGCCAGGCAAACACAGGTATGTCATTCAAAAAACCACAGATAACACAGACCATGACCACAGACGCCTCAGACCTTGGATGGGGGGCGCACATGGAAGGCAGGTGTATACAAGGACAATGGTCTCCAAAGGAAACACATCTGCATATAAACCAAAAGGAAATGCTGGCAGTAATGCATGCCATCGAGGCTTTTCAACACCAACTCCAGCAAGGCCATTTACTGACACGGACAGACAACACCACTGTGATGTGGTACATAAACGAGCAAGGGGGCACGCACTCTTACCCCCTTTGCAGACTGACAATGCATCTTTGGGAGAAATCACTGAGTCTAAACATCCAGTTACAATCCCAGTTTGTTCCAGGAAAAGACAATGTGTTGGCGGACAGCCTAAGCAGGAATTTCACAGATCCACACGAGTGGAGGTTACATCCGAAGACCTTCAGACAACTCACTTCGACATGGGGCAAGCCAGAAGTGGACCTATTTGCCTCTCATCTCAACCATCTTCTACCAAAATTCTGCACAAGGACATACCATCCAAAAGCTTGGAAAATAGATGCCCTCTCATTCATCTGGAACTCACTAACAATCTATGCATTCCCACCTCTGCCACTGATGACCTCAGTATTAATAAAGATCAAAGCAGAGAAACCCAAGGGAATCATAATAGCTCCGGACTGGCCAAGACAACACTGGTACCCATTACTACGGAGCATATGTCACACCAGGAGGTGGGCCCTTCCCCAATGGCCTCTACTTCTGACTAACACAACTTCGAAACAGTGCATCCAAATCTACAGACACTGCAGCTAACAGCCTGGGAAATCCCATAAATAACTTCAGCCTATCTCTCTCCAAGGAAGTTCAGCAGATACTAACAGAGGCTCGAAGACCATCCACCAGAAAGGTTTACTTAGCAAAGTGGAAAAGATTCAGCAATTGGAATACCAGCAAGGGACATGATGCATCATTGTTGAACATCCCACTCATCTTGGAATATTTGGAAGATATGTTAAAGAACGGCCTCTCATATTCTTCCATAAAGATACATGCATCTGCTATTTCAGCTAGATACAACACTGATCCTCCTGTTTTTTTCACACCCTTTACTAAGGCAATTCCTCAGGGGAATCAAGAACATTAAGCCACCAAGAAAGGCCCCAGTGCCAGCCTGGGACCTCAATTTTGTCCTAGAAAAACTGACTCTACCTCCATTTGAGCCAGCAGCTTCAGTTGACTTGCAATTTCTCTCTTGGAAGACAGCTTTCCTGTTGGCAATTACATCAGCAAGAAGGGTTTCGGAGCTACAGGCCCTAATGGCAATACCACCCTTCATTATTTTTCAGAGACAGGGTTTCATTAAGGACCAACCCTACTTTCATGCCAAAGGTGGTATCTAGGGTTTCTTTAAATCAAGCAATTCATCTGCCTGCTTTCTTCCCCAATCCTGAGAACAAGGGGGAAAGACTGTTGCATACCTTGGACATTCACAGACAACTTCATTACTACCTGGACAGAACCAAGGCCAGTAGGAAGTCTGAACAACTTTTTGTAGCTTACGCCCCTGCAGTCTAAGGAAAAGCAATTTCAAAACAGACGGTTTCAAAATGGATTGGACATTGCATCAGATTCTGTTATTCCTTTCATGGAAAGACTGTTCCAGCCAATGTCAGACCACATTCCACCAGAGCTACAGCCACCTCTACAGCATTGAGGGGTGCCTACTAAGGACATTCTAGAAGCTGCTACATGGAGCTCCGTGCATACATTCTCCAAACACTACAATCCCCCTCTATACTCCAGATCCAGAGCAGGCTTTGCTTCGGCAGTCCTGCAGGGTTTGATTGCCACACCATCTTTTTCCTAGAGCATTCCTCCTCCCCCAGCTAAGCTATGGTATTCTACCCACATGTTATGACTGCAGTTGCATTCTTGAAGGACATAGTACAGTTTTGTACCTACCATAAATGTAGATTTCTGATAGACATGCATCTGCAGTCGGATTTTCCCTCCCTCCATACCCCTCTATGCCTAGGGTCCACTCCTATCCCTGTTTCTCTTAGCTGGGGATATCTGTTATGGTGTATTTGTTTTATTGCTCATTTATTTGTTTGGAATCCTGTTTTTGTCTTCCAATTTGATTACAGCCTTCCGTGGAGGGCACCTGGCATCTGGGGCAAGAAACACTGAAGAAAATGGCGTTTGCTGATGCTTATATACTCCAGCCGCTCTGACGGAGAGAAATGCGACATCAGCCGACATCGGACCCAGACTTTGGAATCCGGCCGACCGAGGGCTGCCTGAGGCAGGACAACCCATATGTTATGACTGCAGTTGCATGTCTATCGGACATCTACATTTATGGTAGGTACAAAACTGTACTTTTTGTACCTACCATAAATGTAGATGTTAGTGTCTTCACTGCTGCAGTCCCGGTTACTCACCCACCATCCCCTCTTTCTTAGCTGGGACTTATCTATACCTTTCTACACTATACTACCTATGTGGTGTATTTGTTGGTTACTGAAGGTTTTGTTTTTACCTTATTATATGTTTTATTAGCAATATGTATTGCCTACCTTTTTGGGGGCACCTGACATCTGGGGCAAGAAAAATTGAAGAAAATGGCGTCTGCTGCATCTTTTATACCCTTGGCGCACTGACGTCAGGGAGGAAGCGACAGCAACCGACGCCGGACCAAGACTTTGGAACTCTGGCCGACTGCGGGACCGCCTAACGGCAGGATAACCCAAGTGTAATGACTGCAGCAGGGAAGACACTCTAACTTCTACATTTATGGTAGGTACAAAACTGTACCTTCCGTATGCTAAAGTTTCAGCAACTTACCCTGGAACTCCTCAAACAAAAAATGTCATCCTTTCCTGCTTGGGCAGAATCTAAGGAATTACAAGAGTTAATGCATTCTGCAACTCGAGTAACTAAACGCATCTTGCATTGTGGTTTTGACGCCCTAGAAGCTTCTTGCATGGCAGCAGTCACTGGATCTGTCATTAGAAGGGATGCATGGCTTAAGGAACAGCCCCTGCTAGACCATGTCTAATCTAAATTGTTGGATGCCCCTCTGCACTGAGGCAGAAGAGGTCTTAAAAATTGAAGAAAAAGCAAAATCTTTGCAAACAGTTAATTTCTTACAGGTCCAGCCACCCAGGTTCAGCAGGCATTGTCCCACAAAATACTGGTCCTTTCCTTGTCCCTCCAAGCCAGTCCAGCATAAGCCCCTGGGAACCAGACCCCCCCCCCCCCAGACAGCAGCCACGGGGAATGCAGAGACCTAAGCAGTGGACTACCTCCACTTCAAAACCAGGGAGTTCTTAACCACCCATTATGGTAAGAACTCACAATAGCTCACCTCCCCCCACCCCTTCCCTCTGCCCACCTTCACTTACCCCTAGGAGGAAAACTCTCCTTTCACATAGACACCTGAGCCACCATTACCAATCACCACTGGATTCTGAACTTAGTGTTTCAGGGATACCAATTTTCCTTCCACACCCTTCCAACCCCAAAAGGGTTCCCAAATCTACCTCCAAACCACTGGGCAGAGGCTCAACAGTAAATCCTTTCCCTTATTTCTATGAGAACAGTAGGGCACGTTTCTGCAGAACAAATAGGCCAATTTTTCTAATCTAGACCTTTTCTGCTGCCCAGGAAAGAGGGCACCTGGCGACCCATACTCTCTGTTCTAAACACCTTCCTGGTAATCCCAACATTCAACATGCTCACCATGCTCACCCTCCAGCAGCTGTTGCCCATGCTCTCCAAGGATGCTTGGCTAGCCACCTTGGATCTAAGAGTTCCAAAGTCTTGGTCCGGTGTCAGTTGCTGTTGCTTCCTCCCTGACGTCAGTGCGCCAGGGGTATATAAGATGCAGCAGACGCCTCCACATTCCTATCAGGGAATCATGCAGGAAATATCTCCTTTTCAGGGCAGGATCTCAGCACTTTCAGTTCTCTGCGCTTCCCTTTTGCTTATCTACTTCTCCCAGAGTTTTCACAAAATGTCTTGCTCTGGCCATTTTCTTTTGCAGACAAAGGAATGTCCAGATTTACCAATACTTAGATGACTGCCTTATTCAGGCAGCCAGGAAAAGCTGCTCAAGCACCTGGCCTTTGTAATGACCCTACTAATCTCCCTAGGATACACAATCAAAAAGAAATCCAAACTGGTGCCCACCCAAGGGATTATCTTCCTGGGAGCAAGCCTGGACACAGCATCCCAGATGGCATTCCTTTCACCAGTAAAACAAATTTTCTTCACAGCCTACTTCTCTCAATTCACCACCAGGCCCCAGTTATCTGCAAGGAAGATCCTGCAAACTCTGGGGTTCATGGCATCTTGCATACTACTCATTCCATATGCCAGACTGCATATGAGGAAACTTCAGTGGTACCTAGAAAGCCTTTTGTGTCAACACTGTGAAGACCTGGAAGCTCTTGTACCTTTAATTCCCTGCCTCAGAAAAGATTTTCTTTGGCGGTAAACAGCATGCTCCCACAACAGGGGACTGCCTTTCTCACCACCCGCTGCTGCCCAGGCCTTCAGACTATGATTGGGGTGCACATCTGGATGGCAGGTGCATACAGGGCCAATGGAGCCTGCAGCAAATCCCTCAGCATATCAGTCAAAAAGAGATGATGGCTGTCCAGCACTCCTTGAATAGCTTTCAAACCCCTTCCCTCCCCAGGGGCTCTACTCATCAAAACAGACAACACCACTGTGATGTGATATATCAGCAAGCAGGGTGGGACTCTATCCTACCCTCTATGCAGGCTGGCCATGACCCTTTGGTACACAGCCTCTGCCATGCAACTGCACCTTTTAGCACAATTCCTACCAGGCTTTTTCCACTTTCTGGCAGACCATTTGAGCAGAAATCTTCTGGACCCACATGAGTGGCAGCTCAACACAAGAACCTTCACCCTAATAACTCCAAAATGGGGCAACCCAAAGGTCTACCTCTTTGCCTCCCACACCAGCTGTCAGCTCAGCAAATTCTGCACCAGGGAGCATCACTGCGTGGCTTGGAAAGTGCATTCCCTGTACTTCCCCTGGGTCAAGTCTGTTGGTCTGTGCCTTTCCTCCAGTACCTCTCATCCCCAGGGTACTGCTCAAAAGGAGGAAAAAAGGACCATTCTTATAGCTCCAGACTGGCTTCGCCAGCACTGGTACCTTTTGCTGCGCAGCCTGTCACCACTGCCACCATGGCATCTTCCTCAGATTCCAAACCTCCTGACCCAGAGGGAAGGAGGAATTCATGCATCCCCAACTGGAGACAATCAATTTGGCAACTTGGCTTATAATTTAACACCGCATCAGACTGCCAACCTCAGTAAACATGTTCTAGATGGTATCCCTGAGGCCAGATACCCTAGCACTAGAAAGCATTATCCTGACAAATGGGAAAGGTGCTGCACCTGGATCCAGGTTAAAGGAGACGGTATGGCACAGCCCTCCCTCTCATCCTGGATTACTTGGCTGACCTACTATACAGTGTTCTCTGTTTCTTCTCTATAAAAATTCATGCTTGTGCTATTTCTGCTTATTTTACCACTGAGCAGCCCCTTTTCTCTCACCCTTTGTTCAAACAGTTCTTAAGAGGGGCTAGCAACTTGAGGCCACTCAAAAGGGCACCCACCCCAGCTTTGGACCTTTAACTATGTTTTGGAAAAGCTCACCCTGCCCCTGTTCGAACCAGCCTCTTTTGCAAAACTAAAATTTCTCTACTGGAAGACAGCATTCCTTCCTGTCATCACGTCAGCCAAAAAAGTCTCCGAGCTACAAGCGTTCATGGCTGTGGAACCCTTCATTTTCCATGCTGACAGGGTATCCCTCAGAATTAATCCATCCTTCATGCCCAAGGTGGTGTCCAGTGTGGTTCTCAACCAATCTATTCATTTGCCCACCTTTTTTCCTAATCCTTAGAACAAGGGGGAACAGATTCTGCACTCTCTAGATGTGCACAGACTGCTTGGATTCTATCTAGACAGGACTAAATCCTTCAGAAGGTCTGATCAATTGCTGTTTAGCTTTGCCACAGGGGCAGAAGGCAAAGCCATCTCCAAACAAACCATTTCCAAATGGATTGCACACTACATCTATTTCTGCTACAAACTGCATGGAAAGCCTTCCCCAGTGGGGTCAGGACTCTCCGCCTGAGCAGCCTCTACCTCTACAGCTTTCCTCAGAGGAGTCCCCACCAGGAACATCCTGGAGGCTACCACCTGGACATCTGTTCATACTTTAACCAAACATTGCCACCTGCCTCTCTTCAAATCCAGGGCAGGGTTTGCCTCTGCAGATTTGCAGGGCATCCTAGCCACCTCCTAGTTCTTTGCCTCCACCCTTTTTCTCAGCTTTGGGAATCAACCCAAATGTGATGATCGCAACAGTGAAACACATAGAACATAGAATAGTTGTGTACACTTACCGTAAATGTAGATGTTAGTGTATTTACTGTTGCAGTCCTTGTTTCCCCTCCATCCACCTTTCTTCTCTTTCCTTTCTAAGGGACATATTGGTATTTACTTTCTACTGGTGGGGCTTCTTCCATCAGAACCTGGCTCCTACTTGGTGGCTCCTGACAGGTTAGGGCAAGAAAAACTAAATCTCAGGTTTTCGCATCGGCCAAGGGTTACCTTGGCAGGGATAATCCTAATGTGATGACTGCAGCAGTGCATATACTCCAACATCTACATTTATGGCAAGTGTACATAACTGTACAATGTTAAGTTGTCAATCTCGCCTTCATTCTTGCTTGATGGGTTCGGAGCCGATCTTCGGCTCCGACTCGGCACTTGCTAAGCTCGAGAGTCACTTTTACCAGCTTGAGGCAGCCCCATATCCCATGATGCAAGGCGGTAAGTACCCAGATCTCGTTTGCCGCTTCGCTGATGAGGTCCTCCTTTTATCAGCTCCTGGTAAGTGATTTACACACTACTTCTTTGCCCCTTTTTTCAGTTTAAAGTCATTTTTAAAGTTAAAATTAATAGTTTTAGACTAGTTTTAGTCCTTTCCTGACTGAATTTCCCTCTCTACTAAAACTTAGTCAGGCCTTCTCCCATCCCATCCCCCCCCCTTGTTAGGGTGTGTGTGTGTGTTTGTGAGACAATACTTTTTCCCTTTTGGGATTGTAAAATTTTCTTGGACAAGTGTTGTGTGTGTGTGTCTTACAACATGTCTAAGGAAAGGGTCTCAGGCTTTAAGAAGTGTGACTCGTGCTGTCAGAAAATGTCTCTGACAGACGGTCACACTTCTTGCCTTTACTGCCTGGGACCTCTCCACCTGCAGGACTCCTGTGCGATTTGTCATTCTTTTAGCCAGAGAGTCCTGCAGGAAAGGAGAAATAAGCTTATTTTGAGGGGCCTTCTTAAGCCGGAGGGCTCTCCGGCTAAGTCGGCTCCATCTAAGACTTCTAAGTCTTCCAAGGCCCAGGCTTCTGTGTCCAAGCCTTCCGGCTGGAGCCGATTCTGGTTTGCAAAAACCTTCGGCACCGATGGCTATCGGTGCAGATTCTGGTTCGACCACTTCGGTGTCTGCTCCGATCGGTTCCGATCACCATGTGGCTCAGGCTTCGGTGTCGGCGCCGATTGGCTCCGACACCCTTACTTTTATGGCTGTATCGGCTCCGGCCGGAGCCGATGCATCGAAACCTTCTGTCGGTGCCGAGAAGTTGTCTGCTCCGACAGCTTCCAAGGTTTCTTCGGCTCCGATGGTTCCTTCGAGGAAGAGGTCTAGGTCCCCTTCCTTGGAGCCGATACTCTCGGCTCCGGCTTCTCCTCTGCTCTCGGAACGGAGCCATTGGAGCCGATCATCCAGGTCATCCAGGCTTTCTGACCATGATTTAGAGAGAGTGGTCAGTAGATTATTAAAATCACAGGCACTGGCCCAAATGCTACATAGTCCGTCTCAACAGATGACTATTAGTCCACACCCCATTGCAGTTCCTCCTTTGACTCTACCACAGAGTTTGGAGTTGGAGTCTTCGGGAATGGTTTCTGCTACGGCTGAGGGACAGATACCCCCTTCTGCTCCTTCAGCCTCTACTCTGATCTCCTCTTCGAGACCTTCCTTAGAGGGATTCGGTGGTCGGGCTTCCCTGGTCTCCTCCGAGGGGGTGAGTGGCATCGGACCCTTGTCCGACCCCACTCTTCCCCTTGGAGCCTCGGCCTTGGTGAGCTCGGCTCCGACATCTGCCTCGGAGCCTTCCCTTTCGGTGGGTCCTGGAGTTCCTGGTTCTTCGGAACGGGTTCTCTCGGACCTCCCTGGGAGGGAAGCCTTAGAGGTGATGAAGAGTGTGCTGGCCACTGGAATCAGCCAGCAGTCTGTTCCCTTAGCTCCTCCCTCTATGGTGCCTGTTGACATCTCTGCCACTTCTCTTGCTCCCGGACCCAGAGATCCTCCGCCTCAGGTTTCCCCACTGGGAAGAACCCCCTCTTCCGAGGATTCTCCTGATCTGTCAGGAGATCCTCCGTGAAAGAGGGACCTGTAAGAGGAAACACGTAGACTCCCCCGAGTCTATCACTTCAGATACTGACTTAGATGAGTCAGAGGGATCCCCAAGATCCCCCTCTGAGGATGTCTCCTTTTCAGACATCCTAGAACTCCTTAGACAGAGGGGAAACTGGCCCACCAATAATCCCTCTGAGGATGAGTCAGTATACCTGGAGGCATTTGGATCTCGGCCCTCCACCTCCTGGGTGTCTCCGCCTTTCGACCCCCTTATGCAGGTTATTGCTCGAAAGGAGTGGGCTGCTCCTGACTCTATAGAGCCAGTCCCTAGGAGGCCTTCTAAATTTATTACTGCTCCGTTGGACAAGCAATTCCTCACAAACTGTGTCCCTGCTGATGCCATGGTGGTGGCGGCTGCCACTAAGAAGGAACTTGCAGATCCTTCCGTACCTGTCCATCCTCCTAATAAGGACTCTAGGACCATGGATAGATATGGTAAGCGGATGTTCTCTTCAGCGACCTTTGCTATGCGTTCGCTGAACTACCTATGTCAATTCACCAGACTCCAGAGGGATATCCTTAAGGAGCTAGGTGAAGTAGTACAGGATCCTACAGCTGCAGGGGCTCAAAAAATTGCTTCGCAGCTAGGAACCCTTAATTCTATTGCTAACTCCTCCATGCGACTGATATCATATGCTGCTGATGGAGCGAGTAGGGCCGCAGGTACAGGTGTGGCTCTTAGACGCCAAGCCTGGATGCGGCTCTGTAATTTTGCAGATCCCTTTAAGGCGTCCTTCACAAACTCTCCCTTTGATGGGTCAGCTTTGTTTGGACCTCAAGTGAAGGAAACGTTGACCAGGTGTGAGCAGGACGGCAAGACTCTTTCTGCCGTAGGGGTCCGTTTTTCCACCCCTTCTAGACCTTACCCCAAAGGACAGAAGGGTGGCAAAATGTGGTTCCACAAATCCCAAGGAGTCACGCCGGATTCACGTGGTCAGTTTACCCCTAGAGGCAGAGGGGGTAACAATAACAGACGCCGCTCTAGAGGCAGAGGGGGTCCACAAAACCAGGGAAGCAGAGAGCCTCTCTCTGACAAGCCCTTTCAGCATCCCTGAGGTGTTGCCCGGCTGTCCATCCTTGGAGGCAGTCGGGGGAAGACTATCGCTGTACCCAGAAGCCTGGCGTTCCCTCACTCAAGACAGATGGGTACAGTCGATCATATCCGAGGGTTACAGAATTCCTTTCTATCACTCAAATTCCCTTCCAGATGTACCACCCGGTCTAAGGGAAATTGCAGAGTTAGAAGTCTTAAAACTACTGCAAAAAAGAGCCATTCAGCCAGTTACAACAGATCATTCAGAGCCCGGAATCTACTCAAGGTTCTTTTTGGTCCCCAAAAAGACGGGAGACTGGAGACCAATATTGGATCTCAGCAGACTCAAGTCTGTGAGGAAGACAAGATTCCGAATGGTCACTCTTCAGTCAATTCTGCCCTTCTTACAGAAGGACAACTGGATGTGCTCAATAGATCTTCAGGATGCGTACTATCACACAAAAATTCACAGACGCTCCAGGAGATTCCTCCGCTTTCGGCTGGGGTCCAGTCATTTCCAGTTCAGAGCCCTGCCCTTTGGTCTCACTACAGCCCCCAGAGTGTTCACCAAGTGTATGGCAGTGGTCACGGCTCACCTGAGACGTCAAGGATTCCAGGTGTTTCCGTATCTCGACGACTGGCTCCTGTCAGCCACCACCAGGCATCAGCTTGTTCAAGCCAGGGATTACACAATAAATCTTTGTTCTCAATTGGGCATCTGGATCAACTCCGAAAAATCATCCTTATTGCCCTGCCAGTCTATTACTTTCATAGGCGCAAACTTAAACACTGTTCGGATGTCAGCTACCCTTACAGATCAAAGAATCTCAGACATTCAAAGTCATGTCAGGATCATTCTAGCCAACAAGAAGGTACAGGCCAGAATGGTTCTAAAGGTGTTAGGCCTCATGGCTGCGGCCATTACCCTTCTTCCCCTGGCTCACTTCTATATGCGCCTTCTTCAATGGATGTTGTTCACTCAGTGGTCTTACCAACAACAACTTCCAATGCGTCACCCAATACTGGTGACAGATTTGCAAGAATCATCTTGCTTGGTGGATCGCTTCTCCCCAGATTCACCAAGGCAGACTCTTTGTATACCCCCATCTCCGGTAGCCACTGTCACTACGGATGCCTCCCTGATCGGGTGGGGGGGTCATTATCAGGGCAGGATGGTTCATGGGACGTGGCAACCTTTCGAATACCACCTGCACATAAATGTCCTAGAGATGAGAGCAGTGCTTTTAACGTTGCAAGCCCTCAACGACTTTCTTCCCGTAGGGACAATTGCAGTCCACACAGACAACATGTCTGTAGTTTGGTATATCAACAAACAGGGTGGAACCAAGTCCTACCCCTTGTGTCAAGAAGCGCTCAGACTTTGGCAATGGGCGATCTCCTCTCATCGGTTTCTGGTAGCAACGCACATCCTTGGGAAAAACCAACATTTTAGCGGACAGATTGAGCAGAGCTATTCTCATGCCTCACGAGTGGTCTCTCAAGCAATCTATAGTGGAAGAGATTTTTCTGGAATGGGGTCGCCCATGTTGCGATCTTTTTGCTACTCCCCAAAACAGCAAATACCCAGACTTCTTCTCTCTCTTCCCACTGCCAGGCCATCCCCCCAGAGACGCTCTGACCCAGGATTGGCCCCAGGGACTTCTTTATGCCTTTCCTCCTTTTCCTCTGATCCCTCAAGTTATCCAGAAAGCAACCGTTTTGAGAGCCAAATTGATTCTCATTGCTCCTTATTGGCCTCGACAAATTTGGTTTCCGTTCCTCCATAGTCACCTTTTGGTGCAGCCGTGGCATCTGGACCCAGTGCCAGATCTTCTGATTCACCAATCCGGTCAGCTGCACCGGTCTATCCCCTCTCTCAACCTCACAGCATGGTTGCTCCACTTCCTTCCTTAGCCAGGCTTCCTATGATCTCTAACCCTGTTAGAGACATCCTAGTAGCTTCATTAAAATCCTCTACCAGGAGGATTTATACAAGCAAATGGAAACGTTTCTCTTATTGGGCTAACGCCGAGAATATTGATCCCTTCACTGCTCCAGTTCAAGCAGTTTTGGATTTCTTAGCGGAGATTTTTCATGCGGGCTCCTCTTCTTCCACAGTTAGAGTTCAGTTGGCTGCTATCTCGAACTTTCATGTCGGGTTCGCAGATCACAACATCATGTCCCACAGGCTTTGTAGAGCCTTCTTGAAAGGAATTTTCCTCCTGAAGCCTCCAGTCAGGAGTCCTCCTCCTCAATGGGACCTAAATTTAGTGCTGACATCCTTGATTCTTCCCCTTCGAGCCAGCTGTTTCTTGTTCCCTGAAATTTCTTTCATGGAAAACTTTGTTCCTGGTAGCTATTACATCAGCTAGGAGGGTGTCTGAACTTCATGCTCTATCTGTTCGCCCCCCCTATTTGGTCTTCCACAAAGACAGAGTATCATTGAGAACTAATCCGACCTTTTTGCCTAAGGTCGCCTCAAAGACTAATTTGAATCAAGCCATTGATCTCCCTGTATTTTTTCCAAACTATTCAAACAGATCGGAACAAAAACTACCTTATCTTGATGTCCACCGCCAACTCAGATATTATTTGGACAGAACAAAACAATTCAGGAAATCCGATCAACTCTTTGTTTCCTATGCTGATAACAAGAAAGGCCTTCCTGTCTCAAAAGTGACCTTATCTAGATGGCTTTCTTCTGTCATCTCTGAAATTTATCGGTTCAGGGGAAAACAGCTGTGCTCAAAACCTAAAGCACATTCAACCAGAAGCTTAGCTACTTCTACAGCCTTTCAAGCTAGACTTCCTTTAGACACTATTTGTGCAGCGGCCACTTGGGCCACTCCTCATACATTTGTTTCCCATTACAAATTGGATTTGGCCTCCAGGGACAGAGCCAGTTTTGGCTCTACCGTCCTCAAGAGTCTGTTCCATTGAGCCACCCAGGATAGAGGTGCTAGGGACGCGGTCCCATCAAGCAAGAATGAAGGCGAGATTGACAACTTAACATTGAGAAGTTATGTACCTACCATAACGTTCCATGTTAGTTGTCTTCTCTCGCCTTCTTTCTTGCGACCTTCCCTCCCCCAAGCCTGGACAGACCTTTCTCTACAAAGAATTATAGTTCTGAAGACCATACAGAGCTGGTCCTTCTACCATCATGCAGGTTTTTCTCTCCTTCTTTCTTCCTTTGGGAAGGTTTTATGCTAGGTGCTATTGCCCTTTTGTCATCAAACGAGATCTGGGTACTTACCGCCTTGCATCATGGGATATGGGGCTGCCTCGAGCTGGTAAAAGTGACTCTCGAGCTTAGCAAGTGCCGAGTCGGAGCCGAGGATCGGCTCCGAACCCATCAAGCAAGAAAGAAGGCGAGAGAAGACAACTAACATGGAACGTTATGGTAGGTACATAACTTCTCATTCCTCTTTAATCCAATTCAGGTGCAACTTGGACAGATGGATTGGGAACAGGAAGTTCATCCCTGGTTCGACACCTGTGTGTCTAATGGGTACAGGCAACCTGTAAAGGTTAATCTCCCAGGCCCCTGCTTCTAAATGTTAAATCTCCCAAACCCTCCTTATGTTTATCAAGGGTATCAGAACTTTTTCAGATATTTGTGATGCATAGCTAGGCTTAAAAAAGCTCTTGTGATAGCTAGCCTAGTAAAAGCCTATGAACCTTATGGTCCATGACAATAGCAATTACTCTGCTTCATTAGCCAGATTTCATATGCGGATTCTGAAGTGGACTCTCTGCACTGGTCTGTTCAGGTACTCTTGTATGTACCAGTCAGGATCACAAAAGTTTGCAAGAAATACTTTCGGTGGGTCCATTCACATGAAGCTTTTCAGGCTGCCCATTTGTTCTCCTGCTACTAGTGGCCACAGTGACCACGTCTGCCTTCCAACTGGTCTGGCGGTAGGGCATTTCTTTGGAAAGATGGTCCAAGGTATGTGGTCCCTAGAAGAGGCAAATTTGATCATTAGCCGCAACATCCCCCTTTCCCTATATTTTTTTTCTACATGGAGTCGGGGTATTGGTTTAACTGTCGCAGACTCTCTCGATTCAGTCTCACACTGTTGCCTTCAACACTCATGCCGGACTGTCACAGATCTTCTTTCACACAATCCGTCCACCTTTTTGTTGGATAACTTCGCTTCCTGTTACCTTTTTCCTATTTGTCCCATCTCTTCCTCACCAGATTGTCAATTGCTTTTCTGCATGTGTCCAAACCACTGTAATCTGTTCTCCTTGATCTTTTATGCAGTTGGAGCTAGTTTGGCTTCTTTTCTCATGTCCTCATTTTTGTCTGTCCCACTGTGTGCATCCTACCACCCTTCTCAGGCACTGTTTCCATCACCTCTCGCTTCTTCCACTGTTCTGCCTTTATTGCCCAGGTTTCTCTACCATACAGTAGTACTGGTTGCACCACCTTCTTGTGCACCTTACTTTTCAGTTTCTTTGGCATCATTCTGTCAGATTACACCTGAGACTCTGCCATATGGCTGCAGCCCCTCAGATTCTAAATTTGACCTATTCATTCTGACTTCCCTTCTCCTCAACCACAACCTCCTAGATACTTAGATATGTTTACCTGTTCCACTGTTTTCCCTTCTATCTCTATTCTCAGCGTCTCCTGATTTCCCCAATTTGCTGCTGTTGCCCCCATCTTATCTGTGCTTAGTTTCATCCCGTGTACCCTCAGTTTTGCATTCCATTCTCCTGCCCTTTGCTGAAGTTCTAGCTCAGTCATCCTGTAATGCCACATTGTCTGCATACTGCATCTTTGATCGTTCCCTCCGACCTGTTTGCTAATGTAGTCCATCACCAGTATGAACAGCAGTGGGCTTAGCTGAACCCTGGTGTACACCCACTCCCATGGGAATCCCTGTGTGTGGCCAAACACTGTTCGTACTAGAGTCATTGGGCCCTTGTATGTAGCGGGTACTAGTTCCACCAATGTTTCTGGGACTTCAGACCACCACAGTACTGCCCAGATCTGCTTTCTTGGGACCTTGTTATATGCTTTCTCCAAGTCTAGGAATACCTAGTTGGAGACTCTCCTATTCTCCAGCTTCTCAGATATCTGTCTTACTACAAACATAGGTTCTATTGTGCTGCATCCTAATCTGAACGGCTCATTTTGCATCTTACTTTTTACTGTTGAGTAGGATGGGAAATAAGCAGTTCAGATCAGGATTTGCACAGCAGTGTCCTGGAAAAGAATAGTCCTGGTGTTGCAGGCCTTTCAAGATGCTTTTCCCACTGTGATGATTGAGATTCCAGTGGGCAATGTATCTGTAGTCTTGTACAACAGCAAACAGGATTTTGTCCTGTATGTCGAGAAGCAATGAGTGTGTTTAATGGGTGATCATCTCTTCCACTTTTTCATGGCAGCGCACATACTGGGGAAAATCTACATAAGTAAATGGAAGAGATTTTCACTTCTGGCCCTGAAGAGAGATTTGGACTCCCTTTTCTGCCCCAGTCCCCATTCTCTGAATTTTTAGCTTCCATTTGTAATGAAGGCTAGTTTCTGTACTATTTAAGTACAGTTGGCTGCCATTTCCAACTTCCATTCAGGTGCAAGTAATTCTTCTTTGGCCTCTTCTCAGTTGTACAAGGCTTTTCTGAAAGGCATCTTCTTTCTTAGGCCTGCATTATAAGACCCTGTTCCTACATGGTCTGACCCAAAATCGCTTTGAACCATTAGCTAAGAAAGATCTTAAATTCTTGTCCTGGAAAACTATATTTCTAGTTGCTATTATGTCTGCTAGATGAAATCTGAATTCCAGGCTCTTTACTGCTTATCTTGTTGCCTAGTTTTTCATAAGGATAGGGTCTCCTTGTGTACCAGTTTGTTTTTTACCTATGGCAGCTTCTGACACGAACATTAATCAAGTTGTTAACCTCCCGGTTTTCTTCCCAAAATTTTCTAATAAAGGTGAGTACATGCTCTATCTTTTGGTTGTGCACAGACAGCTTTAATTTTGTCTTCATTGGACCAAAGATTTCAGGAAAACTGACCAATCCCTTACCAGCCTCAGTAAGAAGCTGAGTTCCCTCAAAATCATGTTATGGTGGTGGTTTTGTCCTTTAAACCTTGCCTGAAAAAAGCACTATAGGGGGTGGCAAGAGCTTTAGCCAGTAACTTGAATCCCAGCGGAGGGCTACCCACTGTTCATCTAGCTGTGGACTCTGTCCCCTCAGTTAAGAAATGAATGAAAATGACATCAGATACAGAAGTTATATACTCTGTATAGCAATGCATCTGTGTTGTCCATTTTATTTCTCAGATTCCTGCCCTCCTAGCCCCCTTCCCTTTCTTCCTCTAGAGACCTAAAGGACTCTGTTAGCAACAGTGTTACTGGTTTGTGCTTCAGTTTTATCTGTATTGTTTCTACCCTATAAATCTTTTTATAGTATAAGCCATGTATTACTGGGGGCAGCAAACTTGATCTGAGGAATGGTAGGTTAGTGGGGCATTATGTGTAAAGGGGGGAGCTCAAGAATTGGATCTGTGAATTTGGAAACAGTGGCAGAATTAGATCCAAGGTTAGATCAGTGATCCATCAGTTGAAGAATGAAAGTGGACAACACAGATGCATCTTTATAGTGAGTATATATAACTTTTGCTTAGTAATTCTATTTTGGCCAAGGCAGCATTGGTTCCTTCTCTTTTTTTTATTTTTTTTTCCCCTAGACTGGGAAAAGTACTACAAACTGCCACAACATGCAGACCTAATCACTCAACAGAAGGGGTTACTACTACACCCCCAATCTGTTATTCATAAACCTAACTATGCATGATGGGGAGGTTCATAATGTTACCCTGCTGCAGTCATCACACTTGGGTTATCCTGTCGTCAGGAGGTCCCGCAGTCGGCCAGATTTCCAAAGTCTTGGTCCGACGTTGGTTGCTGTCACCTCATCCCTGACGTCAATGCGCCAGGGGTACATATATTGCAACCAACGCCATTTTCTTCAGTCTTTCTTGCCGCGCGGTGCCCGAAGCAGAAGCAGTTCGCAAGTGCCGGTCGGCCGACTCCTGAGATATTCGAATTTCAGACCGAAGTCTTCTATAAAGCGAAGTACCCCATTGGGGAAACTTTTCTTGCCTCTGACCGATGTCAGAAAAAGTTAACAATTGTATTTCTTGTGGGAAGCAAATACCTCATAAGGATTTTCATTCTTATTGCATACCTTGCCTAGGCCCAGATCACGACGTCACTTGTCGTTTTTGTGCTAGGTTTAATAAGCGTACTATTAAAAGACGATTTGATTTCGCACATCACTATTTTGGTAGAAAATTTAACTGTAACATGCTTTCGGAGCTACAGACTACCGGCGTGCACAAAAAATGCAGGGACAAGGACCGACAGCCCAGACCTAAGCCCGATTCCAAGGCCTCGGTTGATCTGGTCTCTGTTCTCCGGTTATCAGTGAGGCTCCGACACAGTCCCTGGCTACCGCAGTTCTGGAACCCGAGACCGCTACGGATATTTTGACGGAATGTACTAGGCCGACGCAGCCTTTTACTTCAGGCCCTTCCGACGATTTACCTTCTAAGGACGTCGGTGCTTCTGAAACGCCATAGGTTTCTGAGGGAGTTTTCAGACCGACTCTCACAGTCAAAACGTTTTCCAAGTCTAAGACTCCTTCTAAAGCTAAAAAGACTACACTTCAGTCTCCTGTTCAAGGCCCTATGCCTAAGAAACAGATGCTCAAAATGGCTGAAGATTTGATTTCTCTTATCAGGGGTTCACAGCCTCCTCCTGACAAAAGGCCTAGACAAGAGGAAGATTCTGCTTCTGAGCAGCTTTCTATTTCTTCGGATTCCTCTGAGGACCAAGACTATTCTTACTCTCCTTATGAAGATTCTGATGCTGATGACTCTATTCTCTCAGCTTCCCCTCCTGAAGACTACTCTTTTGGGGAAACTTTACACACTGAGGGAACATTTTCACTGGTAAGGTCAGGATTACTCTGATTCCAAGAAAAGGCTCAGAGTTTTTTACTCCCCCAACACAGACCTCTAGCCATCCCACCTGTTTGGACATTGTGGATGATGTCCATTTAGAATCCAGTTTCAACCCAGACTCTCTACCTCCTGCTCCGGCTAAGCCTGACAGATACTACAGAGTACCTGATTCCCACAAATTTCTTTACAAGAGCCCAGTAGTTGACCCAGAGAACATCTCCCAGGGTCCCAAGGGGGCTAAGGCTTCCATGGCTAAAAACCCAGTACCTTCTTGAGAGGGACTCAAGAGCACTAGACAGGTGGGAGAAAAAGGTTTACACCTCAGCCGCATTAGCTATGAGAGCACTAAATTGTCAATTTCATATGCTTAAGTATCAGCAATTTCTAATCTGTTAAAACAAAAGATAACCTCCCTCCCTCCCTCAACAATCTGAATTGAAAGAAGTACAGGATTTGTTGCACGCCACCAAGCAGGTGGGCAAACATACCTTACAATGTGGGTTTGATTCTTTGGAGGCCTCCTGCAGAGCAGCTGTCACTGGATCAGTTATACATAGGCATGCCTGGTTAAAGGAACAAAGTCTGCCTGATCATGTTAAAGCAAAACTACTAGATGCTCCCTTACAGCAGGATGTTCTTTTTAGAGTTAAAGCAGAAGTGAAAAAACACACTGAATCCCCTTGGGTCTTGGGAAGCTTACAACTCTCACCAATCTGCTGAAAACACAGGAGCGTTGAATTTGTAGAAAAAGATGATGTTTATTCTAAAATAGCAATACATAGAGTTTAGCACTTTCACTCAAAAATGAGCTTCATCAGAACTAAACCAAATAGAAACTGTTTCACTTATATAAACTTTTTGGCACCAACATACATTCAAAAGTTTTTTAAAGTGACATACACAATTAAAACCTGCTACAACTAAAACTTAACCATTTATAACATGAATATACTATCGTTGTTCCCCACACTTACTTTGGTTTGAAAATCAAACTAATATAATGTTATAAAAATATAAAATAGTTTAAGTGCCAATATATACCACAAATTTGCAACCATGACATCATACATATTACAATCTATACACAAAACATTACAGTATCAGCTAAGCAGTATATAAAGGATTATATCAAGATCCACACGAATGTTAACTACTGAATCACAACATATATTTGATACTAATTGCATCATTTAATCCTGGCTCATGTGCCGCATCTGTATAAAGTTGCCACCAAGCTTCCTTGTATAATAACTGTTCTTTATAGTTTCCACCCCTGGTATGTATATAGACATGATCAATAATTCCAAATTTAAATGCATGTCTCTCATCATGTTGTTTGATATGCCTATATAAGGCATTATTCTCGTTTTTTGTTTTAATACTGTACAGATGGGAATATATTCGTTTATTAAACTTTTGCTCCGTTTTGCCTATGTAGAAACATGGACACCATCCACACTTGGCCAAATACACCACCCGTCTGGTGTTACAATTACCTTGTTTGAATCTTATAATAGAATGGTTAACATTTTCCAACCTGATTTTCTCTTCTAAAATATTAATGCACTGATGACAAGTGCCACATTTGGTTGTGTGTTTCACTATCCTTTTGTTATTATCTATCCTACGCTCTAATAATATCTTTAAATTGTTCGCCATCTTATAAACAAAGTTTGGTGCTGTACCCAAAATGTGTACTAAACTATCATCTGCCTGAATAATACTCCAATTATGGGTAATGATGTTTCTTATTTTGCCTACATGTGGTCCATATTCAACTACACATACCTTACCACATTTTACTGGAGGCTGTGGAAGTACATTAGAAGTTACTGAATTTGAATTTATTCCATAAATCAATTCGCCTAAAAGCGGCTTGTATTTCTTTCCCCATTCTTTTAATGAACCTGATGAGATTTTAGTTAAAATTTTTCTATCGTAACCTCTATTGATGAATAGATCTGTAATGTAAGATACTTCATCCAGCATATCATATAAATTGGAAGCCATTCTAATGGCTCGAATAATCTGCCCTTTATATATATATTGCTAAACCTCCTTCTTGGGTGATTGCTTGTATATTCGAGATAATTGTTGGAAAAAGTATTTTTCCTATGTAATTTAGACTCTAAACATTTGTCACCTTTAAAGACCAACGTATCGAAGTATGCCAATCCTTTATGGTCACTAACGTATGTAAATTTCAGATATTCACTACTGGAGTTAATGTATAACAGGAACTCGTTCAATAATTCCTTTGTGCCTTCCCAAAGTATATAGATGTCATCCAAAAACCTCGAGTAATACCTAATGTGTTGGTAATATTTACTAGTAAACACATAGGACTCCTTCCAGTCAAGCATGACTAAATTGGCAAATATGGGAGCACAAGCTGCTCCCATGGCAACACCTCTAGATTGTTTGAAGCATTCACCCTCATATTCGATGTAATTGTGCTCTAATACTAATGACATCAATTCCATTACTAAACATATGTTTTCCCATGAAAGGCCACTATATTTTCTTAAACTATTGTGAAACGCGGTCAAACCTGCGTCTTTGGGGATGCAAGAAAATAATTCAATGACATCCACCGTGACAAACAACAAATCTTCTTTCCAGACATTAATAAGAGTATTTTCTCAAACTCCCAAGAGTCCTTGACCATGTGAGGAATGATGATGTATACATATTTTAAATAATTATCAATCAAACTGCCCATAGGGAAAGTTTTAGAACGACTCCCTGAAATAATGGGTCTGAACGGAGGATCCGATGTCTCTATGAATTTTGGGAATGCCAATAATCCTAGCCAAAATCGGATACTCCACTTTGATATATCCATATATATCATCTGATATCCTATGGTCAATCAAAAATTCCTCTATATGATAGCCTATCTGACGGTATGCAATCTGTATCTCATTATGAGATACTATTTGATAGTTCTGCGTGTTATACAAAATGTCATGTATTTTGCTGGAATAATCTGTGTTGTCATAAATTACTATCTCACCCCCTTTGTCCGGTTTCATAATGCGGATAGATTTATTTTTTCGTAGTTCCTCTAGAAAAACATTCTCTTCAGTAGTAAGATTGTACCTCAATTTGCTAGCTGAAATCTTATTAAATAATTTATATAAGTGCCTGGTGACAACTTTGTTAAAAACAGCCACCGTAGGGTGCATAGGTGGAATAAACTTACTTTTCTTTTTTAATGACTTCCTATAGCTAATGGCATTGTTGCTGGGTGTAGATGTATCTTCTGTATCTTTATTAAACAATACAGCTAAATTGAGTTTACGTGTATATTTCTTAAATTCCAATAAGGTGTCCACTAATCTAGGTTGGGTGGTTGGAATAAATTTCATACCCTTAGACAGTAATTTAAAATGTGTTTTGTGAATTTCCATATCCGTATAATTATAAATATTGAAATTCTGACAGGAAAATATATGTTCATCTCTAATAATAACTTGTTCCTTCCTTACCTCTCTTTTGATATTCAAAATATTTTGTGTCGTGTTACCCTCTGCATAACTCTTAGCATAAATTGCCTTAGAAGGTCTAAATAAATCGAGAAAAGTATTAGGAACTAAATCGTTATTGTCTTTAACTACCCTGAAATCTATAATCATAGAATCAAGGGGTGGTGATGGTGGAGTAATTAATATTGATGTCTGTAATTGTACTCCTCCCACCTCCTCTGTCTTTGGGCAACTTTATACAAATGCGGCACATGAGCCAGGATTAAATGATGCAATTAGTATCAAATATATGTTGTGATTCAGTAGTTAACATTCGTGTGGATCTTGATATAATCCTTTATATACTGCTTAGCTGATACTGTAATGTTTTGTGTATAGATTGTAATATGTATGATGTCATGGTTGCAAATTTGTGGTATATATTGGCACTTAAACTATTTTATATTTTTATAACATTATATTAGTTTGATTTTCAAACCAAAGTAAGTGTAGGGAACAACGATGGTATATTCATGTTATAAATGATAGTTTTAGTTGTAGCAGGTTTTAATTGTGTATGTCACTTTAAAAAACTTTTTGAATGTATGTTGGCGCCAAAAAGTTTATTTAAGTGAAACTGTTTCTATTTGGTTTAGTTCTGATGAAGCTCATTTTTTGAGTGAAAGCGCTAAACTCTATGTATTGCTATTTTAGAATAAACATCATCTTTTTCTACAAATTCAACGCTCCTGTGTTTTCAGCAGATTGGTGAGAGTTGTAAGCTTCCCAAGACCCGAGGGGATTCAGTGTGTTTTTTCACTTCTGTTGTTTGTACACGCTGATTTTTTGGTTGCTGTTTCCATTTGTTTGTACCCCATAAAGTTAAAGCAGAAGAAGTTTTAAAGAAAATGGAAGATAAGGCGAAATCAATGCAGACAGTCAAAGATTTCCTACAAGTACAACCCCCTCACTTCAGCAGAAACTGTCCAACAAAAAAATTGGTCCTTTCCAGCCACTGACAGACCTCAGAGGGGTAAATACAGGCGCCCAAGGGGCAGAGGACAACCACAAGCCCAGTATAAACCTCGCCAATGGGGCACTCCAACCCAGAAGGGAGGAGAAGACAGGTCTCAACCCACCAGAAGGCAAACTCAATGACTTGCACCTCAACTGGCCAAACAAAGCTCTCTTGTCAGCCCCCTTGGGGAAAAACTAGCACTTTTTGCAGACAACTGGCACATGGTCACAAAGGACAAATGGGTCCTAGACATAATTTTACGAGGATACAGATTCCACTTTCACACCTTGCCAATGAAAAGAGGAATGCCAAACCTGCCACAAAATCAAAGGGCAGAGGCTCAAACAAATTACAGCTCTCATGGCCATGAGAGCCATTCATCGGATACTGACTCAAGAGCAAGGCCAAGGATTTTACTCAAGGCTCTTTCTAGTACCCAGAAAGGACAATGCTTGGAGACCAGTTCTGGACCTTTCAATTCTAAACACAAGTCCCAAAATTCAAGATGCGAACACTACAGCAGCTGCTTCCCATGTTGGGCAAGGAAGCATGGCTGGTAACGTTGGACCTCAAGGAGGCATATCTGCATGTCCCTATCGGACAAAGTTGCAGAAGATACCTCCGTTTCATTGCAGGTTCAACCCATTATCAATTCTCTGCACTGCCCTGTGGTTTGTCTACTGCGCCCAGAGCTTTCACAAAATGCCTGGCAGTAATTGCATACTGCAGACAAAGAGGAATTCAGATATATCCATACCTGGGCGACTGCCTCATCCAAGCAGAAAGAAAAGACATTCTCTTACATCTGGCTTTTGTGAAGCATCTACTATATTGTCTGGGGTACACAGTAAACGAAAAGAAGTCAAAACTAGTACCCTCACAAAAAAATGATATTCCTGGGTGCCAGCTTGGACACAACGGCCCAGAAGGCTTATCTTACACCAGACAAGCAACTACAACTGACTCAATATTTCAAGACAATGGCAACAAAGACCCAATTAACTGCAAGAAAAATTCTGCAGGCTTTGGGCTTCATGGCATCTTGCATTCTGACAATACCATTTGCAAAACTGCATATGAGGAAATTACAGTGGTACCTAAAAAGCGTATGGTCTCAGCACAGCCACAGCTTGGACACAGTGATATCTCATTCCCTGCCTTCAACAGGAATTTCTATGGTGGGCACAGGCATGTCACCTCAACAAGGGTCAGCCTTTCACCTTGCCCCCAGCCAGGCAAACTATCACAACAGATACTTCAGACTATGCCTGGGGGGCACACATGGCAGGGCAATGCATTCAAGGCCTATGGACTGCAGAACAAAGAAAACTGCACATAAATCAAAAAGAGATGCTAGCTGTACAGAAAGCTCTGACAGCCTTCAAGGTTTGGGAGGGTGGCCTAATGGTTAAGGTGTTTGCCTTGCAAGCACAAGGTGCAGGGTTTGAGTCTCACAAGGGATAATTGTCTAGGCTTAAAATGGCTCACAAGGGCAGTTAGCTTAGTACTAATCTATGAACCTATGATCTACTACATCCAGGACAACTTGCAAATAAAGACAGACAACACCACAGTAATGTGGTACGTAAACAAGGGGGCACACATTCCTACCCTCTGTGCAGGCAAGCAATAATCTTATGGAACACAGCTCTGGCCTACCAAGTCCAGTTACAAGCTCAATTCCTGCCAGGACAGAAAAACACATTGGCAGACGACCTAAGCAGAAACATCAAAGATCCCCACGAGTGGAAACTAGACCCACAAATATTTACAATGATAACTCAAAAATGGGGCCTACCAAATATAGACCTGTTTGCCAGTCCTCAAAACTACCAACTGACAAAATTTTGTACAAGGACATTCCATCATCAAGCTTGGAAAGTGGACGTTCTCTCCTTCAGCTGGAAAAACCTGACAGCATATGCCTTTCCTCCATTACCTCTTCTCACAAAGGTTCTTTTGAAGGTCAAAAAGGAGAAACCTCGACTGATTCTCATAGCCCCAGACTGGCCACGCCAGCACTGGTACCCGCTGTTGAAGAATATGGCTCACAGCCCACCATGGATATTGCCTCAAATACCTCATTTGTTCACGCAGCAAAACAGATTCTACACAGCCAGCTAAAAACCTTAAACCTGTCTGCATGGCAAATCTATTCAACATCCAACCAGCCCCTCTTTCACAAGCAGTTCTGGATGTTATTCTGAAAGCCAGGAGGCCAAGCACCAGGAAGGCTTACTCGGACAAATGGAAAAGGTTTTCTGCCTGGAACCAAGCTAAAGGCCAAGACACAACTCAGCCTCATATGCCTCACATTCTGCAGTATTTAGCTGAGATGTTGCACAAAGGACTTTCCTTCTCCTCAATTAAAATCCATGCTTCAGCTATTTCAGCTCACTACGACACAAATCCACCTTTATTTTCACATCCTCTTCTAAGGCAGTTCCTCAGAGGTACAAAAAACATTAGACCACCTAGAAGAGCTCCTACACCAACATGGGACCTCAACTTTGTTCTGGAAAAACTAACGTTACCTCCCTTTGAACCAGCTTTCTCTGCAGACCTTCAGTTCCTATCTTGGAAGACTGCCCTGCTCCTGGCAATAACTTCTGCTAGGAGAGTCTCAGAATTACAGGCACTAATGGCAGTGGAACCTTTCCTCATTTTTCATCAAGACAGAGTTTCTCTATGAACTAATCCTTCCTTCATGCCTAAGGTGGTTTCCGGTGTAGCTTTAAATTAAACCATCCACCTACCCACTTTCTTCCCCAATCCACAGAACAAAGGTGAGAGACTCTTGCATTCCTTGGACATTCACAGGCAGCTTCGTTACTACTTGGACAAAACTAAGGCTTTCAGAAAAACTGACCAGCTTTTTGTATCCTATGCTACAGCTTCTCAAGTCAGGGCTATATCCAAACAAACCATTTCTAAATGGATAGGCCATTGCATACGGTTCTGTTATACCCATCATGGGAAACCAGTTCCTCCTACCATTATATCCCACTCTACCAGGGCAACAGCTGCCTCTACAGCCTTTCTCAGGGGGGTTCCTACCAAGGAAATTTTAGAAGCTGCAACTTGGAGTTCTGTACACACCTTCACCAAACACCATCACTTACCTCTTTATTTTAAGTCCAGGGCGGGCTTCGCCGCTGCAGTTCTGCAGGGCTTCATTGCCTCCACTAACCCTCTATACCTCCACCCTACCTTGGGTTGGGACTCAACCCAAGTGTGATGACTGCAGCAGGGTAACACGATGAACATAGTACAGTTTTGTACCTACCGTAAATGTAGATGTTCGAGTGTTCACCCTGCTGCAGTCCAGGTTACCCTCCCTCCAGCCCCTCTGATCTACTGGCTAAATCTCTGCTATGCCTTACTGATGTATTTGCTTATAGCTGAAGGGGTTTTGTGTTTGTACAGTGTTCACACCATTTGGTACTGATTTTGATCACCTTTTTGAGGGCACCTGACATCTGGGGCAAGAAAAACTGAAGAAAATGGCATCGGTTGCAATATATGTACCCCTGGCGCACTGACGTCAGGGATGAGGCGACAGCAACCGATGTCGGACCAAGACTTTGGAAATCCAGCTGACTGTGGGACCGCCTGACGACAGGATAACCCAAGTGTGATGACTGCAGCAGGGTGAACACTCTTAACATCTACATTTATGGTAGGTACAAGACTGTATTTTTGATTTTTTTTTTACAGGCACCATTTTTCTGAGGATGCAATTAAGGTTCTCCAAGAAGTCAGGAAATCCACTACTTGAAAATTTTGTATAGCGAGTGGAAGAAATTCTCATATTGGTGCCAAAGAAATGGACAGGACCCCAACCAATCAGAAGTACCTTCATTCTGAAATATCTGTGAGGTGTTGCATACAACTCTGGCCTATTCCTAGAGAGTCCACTTGCCAGCCATCTGTGTTTGCTTGCCTTTCACTGTCCCACTTACGCCCAGATCTGAGGTCAAGCTGTTCCTTTTAAAAGTGTACTGCGTCTGAGACCCCCTAGAAAGCTCACTACTGCTACTTGGAACCTCATCTTTGTGCTGGATAAGCTGACTTTGTCTCCTTTTAAATGGGCAACATCAACAAACCTCATATTCTGTACCTGGAAACTACCCTTCTGGCCACATTCATCTAGGATAATTTTGGAGCTTCAGGGACTTTGGCCATTCCCCTTTATTTTTCAGAGGGTGACCATCCGGACTAATCTTCATTTAAGCCTAAAGTAGTGAACGAGCTGACTCTGGCCATAAAACTATTTAACTCCTTCCCCAACCCACAGAATCATTGGGAAAAGGATGCCACATTATCTTGATCTTCCCAGGCAGCTAAGATTTTGTTTGGAGAAAACGAAATACATTTGAAAATCTGATCAACTGTTTCTTTCTTGGATTCTTAAGTTGGGCCAGCCAGTGTCTAAGCAAACACTTGCAAGTTGGATCTGTAAGGCCCTCATTTTGTTCTGTACATGCAAAGTCTTTGCCGTCATGTTCTCGAGCTCAGTCTACCAGAACAATAGCAACCTCTGGAGCTTTCTACAAAGTGAATGCCAGGTCCATTCTGGATGTTACCACCTCACTTATTTACCAACCACTGAAAAACACTAGAACCCCGTGGGTGCTTCTTGCCACTTCATATTGTGCCACTTCTAGTTGACCAGTCTTGTGTGTCTGGGGTCTTCAGGATGCTGGTTTGGAGATGGTCTGAGAAATTGTGCTTGTTTGTCCACCTGTATACACTTAACTCTCTTTTTTTGAGCTGATGTCAGTGTTCGATGTAAAGCTTTGGTTATCCAGCCAGATGACAGCAGTGATAACCCATATGTTAGAAATGCTCTAACAGTGATCAGTAGGACATCTACTGTGATGGTAAGTTCTTACACAACAGTACTTTCTGCTTCAGCACATAATGGTTGGGATTATGCTGCACCAGCTGATACCAAAAGAGAGGGAATGTTGTTGTAGACATTTTTATGTTGCCCAGCAAAAAAAAAAAAAAAAAAACATAGCAGTACTTTGGAGATTTCTGCTTACAAGTGGCCTTTCTAGTTAAATAGCAGCTTCCAGGGTGATTAACTGATCTGTATATAGCAGCAGTAGTTATGGGAAAGTTTAAAGCAAAGTAATTTGTTTTTCCATCTTCACTAGTTTGGTCTTTGGTTGTGGTAGCATGCCTTTGTTTTAGGATTTTTAGTTTGTAAAAGTACGTAATAAAATAAAACTTATTTTGAGCCACTCATGTTACTGCCTAGACCCTGTATCCTTTTAATAGGAGTAGCAGTTGAAAAGGAAGAGCAAGCTCATGGGGGGGGTAAGGGGGGGGATGCATGTAGAGGATCCATTGAATAAGGACAAAAGCTCAGTTTGAGTGCAGGTGGTCAGATGTGTGTTTGGAGTCAGTACCACCAGTAACTGCTTGTTTTGTATGGGGTTGGGGCACTTGAAAATACACAGTTATTTTTTTATAAAATGAGATTTTATATGCTGTTTTTATAGAAAAACCTGCCATTGCGCCGCCTGTTTTTGTATTCCAGAAGGATAAAGCACAAAAGGTGAGTCCTAAAATGCTTAGTTCGTACATATTAATTTACATTTTACAATTTTACAGCAGTATTTTTGTATGCGCAAGTGTAAAGTTTACATGAGTGTCTTTTAAAGAAGTATATTTGATTTTTGCAACTTCCCTGGTTTTCTCTCTGAAAGTTGAGCCCCATCCTTTTCCTAATCATTGCTCCCCTTTTTCCATAGCCAGGTAAGAGGCCTCAAGGATGCAGGTGTTTTGAGATTTTCACAGCATTTCTCCACCAAGGGCTCTTTCAGTGATATGGTCTTATTAGTGGGTAATGAATAAGTGTGAAAGTCGTCATGGGCTGTCTTCCTTTGGGGAGTTCTGTTAACTTCTCTTGTTTACTGGCAGGTAAACGTGTAGTGCTGGCTTTTACTTGCCATTGGTGCAGGTATGCATTTCTGCTTGCCTACTGTGCCAGGATAGTATAGTGTCAGACTAGTGCTCCACCTTTTCTGAGTGGACTTGAAGGCCTGCAGTTTAGTTAACAGATTTCACTTTGACTTGTAGTGACCCTTGCAGTTGAGGTGGGTAAGCTTATATCTGCTGTTCAGTTCTATACTGTGCTGGACTGTCTTTCTGCTCTGGCTGCTAATTAGGCTGGGGTTAACTTTGGCTACAATTGAGGCTTTAGTAAAGCTATCCACATTTTGGACTGTTTTAAATTTTGGTGCTATACAATGTGAGTTTGTATTTCTGAAAACATGTCACATTTGGATTTTGAAGAGTAACTTAATTTGTGAAAAAGCATTGGGTGTATTAGCATTTAAATATCCACTTCAGAACAATTTCCACTTAATTTAATGCTTGGGTGTGCATCGACTAAATCTGCACAAGTTTGTTTTTGTGCATGATTATGAACATTTTTTTCATGTACAATTCAGTTTAGATTACTGTTATACACAGGTAAGTCATTGAAATTAGTTTTAACCACCTTTCCGTTCTCTTGGTTGTGAAACTAACGTGTTCCATGTTTTGCACTTCATAATTTTTTAGGGTTTCTGGTACTTGGAACTAATTCTATAATGTGTTTTTAACCTGTTCACCTTTGTGTGTTAAAATGAAATTGTACACCAGGATTTAGGTAATATGTTTCTTGTAAATCAGACTTTCCTCATAGAAATAAGACCAGTGGATAGACAAACGTGCACACACACATACATACAATGGGGGCGTTACTGTGAGTATTCTAATGTTGCAGTATTCTCACATGTGGGATCCTCTGCCTCAGGCGACCTGAACGTCCGGCTCATATACAGAACCTTAGCCTGGCTGTTGTAAGGTGCATGGGTCGTCGCACACGGAGGATAAACCGTGGCCCATAAATGTGATGTCAGAGCTCTTCTCTGCCGCAGTTCAACGTCAGCTTGCTCGTTCAGCTCCGTGCTTGTGACTACTATAAAAGACAAGTACCCTGTTGGGGAATGTTACCTTTTTTGCTAAGGTTAGGTTGCTGTTTAAATATTTCTTGGCTGATTCCATCCATGCCATTTAGGAAGGGAAAATATAAGTGCAGTTGGCAAATCCCGCACAGACTGCCATGACCTCTGCTTGGTTTTGCTTAGGGCCGTCCCACGACTGTAAAGCATGTACAGTCTACCAGTCGTTTGTTCCTAAAGCACTACGCAGCCATCTTGCAGCCCTTAAACTCTTTGTAGAAAACCAGTGTCTGAAAGGCCTAGCCCTCTGTATGGAGCCAGAACAGTTTGTCGCAGCAGAGCCGCTTAAGAAGGTGGCCAAGGTATCTAGGCCTGATGCTGCACCTCAGAGTATTAATGTCCTGCCAGCTTCCAGTCTAGGGGCTGAGGAACATCCGATAGGGCTGGTGGCTTCGGGTACCATTTCGGAAGTCACCTTTGTTTCTGCAGCCTGTGCATCCGTGGAGTTATTTGTGACAGTCTCCAATGTTGGGGGGGGGGGGGCAGGCTGCCCTGAAAGGCCACTGTTACTATCAGTCTCCGAGGAAGGCACTCCTACTTCAGGCCTGACATCGCATCCCAGGCCTTCTCAGCGAGGACCAAAGTCTCCTTCCCTCAAGAGGAAGCAGAAGACAAAGCATTTATCTTCCCCAGCAGATCAGCCAGACTGGCAGGCATTCTGTGTCCTTTTTTCAGGCCTTTATAGCCTTAAGGCCTACTGCTTCGCAAACACCTTCCCTTCCAACTTTAAATCCCAGGCCTGCCTCTACTGGCCCTATTACACTTTCTCATACTGAAGAGAAAGACTCTTCCTTCTCTTCTGATGAGTCCCTCTCCTACACCATACAGTTGGATTCACTGTGGAATACTGCTCTCCGGATGAGAATTCCTTGGAAAGGGATTCTCCTCCTGAGGAGATTGCTTTGGGAAGACCATCTCCAAAACGAGGGAATATTTTAAATAGGACTGTACTCAAATGAGTGTAGTACAGAAGAGATATTTTGAACTTCTGCAGAGGGAGTCCCCCTGTCCCTCTGCTATCCCTCTTGTAATATCAGCATACTTGTATGCCTATGCATCGCAAAGCCCAGAATCACAGCTACCATAGGTTCATACTAGGCTATCTGCCCAAGGGCATTTATAAGCCTAGCCCATAGTTATTTGGCTTTCGCCACCCCTTTAGTTTGAATAAAACTATGCCTATTATTTTGCTGTGCCTCTGTCAAGCAGTGACACTGAAGTAATCCCTGGGGTATATCTGATCCCCATCCATTGGTCAAGATTCCTCTTGAACAAGGCCAGCGAGGTGCTCTGCCTCACATGTACCGGGATTTTGTTCCACAGCATAGGGAGTCTCTGGGTGATGAATCTGTCCCTCCAGCATGTTCTATTAATAACCGTGTCAAGGTTTAAGTCTCATGCCCTTGTGGTTCTGAGGGACCTAGATTTTTTGAGGTGAAGCATATTCATCAAATCTGGGTTTGACATGGCCTTATATGTCAGGCACAGGTCACCTCTGAGCAAGCGGTATGAGACTGAATAGAGCTGGAGTTCTTTCAGTCGGGCAACATAAGACATATTTTTGAGACCCTTTATCCTTTTGGTGAGGAACTTTTGGGGCCTTTCCAGCTGCTGCAGGTGTCGGGTCAGATACATTCCGAATGGGGCATTGTACTCAATCATAGGTCTAATGAGTGATGAGTACAGGGGGACGATGACCTCCCTTGATCTAGATGTGAATCCCTTCATGATCAGGTGGGCAATGTAGAAGGTTTTCCTAACTACTTTAGCAACGTGAGTGTCAAACGAAAGGCTACTGTCAACCTGGGTCCCCAGATCCCTGATGACTTCTTCTGTGCTCAGTGGATTGCCACCTATATGGTAGCTAGGGGTAACCTTGTTTTTCCAGAAGGGTATGACTATGCATTTCTTGGCATTTAACTTTAGGCCATGGCTCTGGCACCAGTTATCCGTTTCTGTGAGGCCCTTCTGAAGGATATCTGTGTCAGATGTGTTTTCGACTATGGCGCCCAGTTTGCAGTCATCTGCAAACTTTGTCAGCCATAACCCTCCTGTGTTTGCTTGTACTTCAGAAAAGTAGATGCGAACAAGAGTGGACCCAGGACTGAGCCCTGTGGGACACCACTTGTGACAGGCTTTGAGTCTGACATGGCTCCAGCAACTCTGACCCTGTGGGTTCTGTCACTTAGCCAGTTTGCAACCCATCTTGTAATGTATGGGTTTACATTCAAGCTGATGAGTTTTTCGATGATACCTGAGTGGGGTATTGTGTCGAAGGCCTTTGCCAGTTCAAGGTAGGCTGTATGGACTGCCTTTCCCTCATCAATGGCCTTGGTGACTGTCTTGAAAAAGTCAACCAAGTTTAAAAGGCATGATCTGCCTTTGACAAAGCCAAACTGGGTTGGATCCAAAGTCTGCAAGTTCCCTATGTCTTTATTTATGAGTTCCATTATGATCCTCTCCATGGCTTTGCAGATAAGGCTTGTCAAGCTAATGGGACTGTAATTTCCAGGGTCGGTGGAGGCACCGCCCTTGTGAAGTGGGACCACAGTAGCCGTGCGCCACTCCTTGGGTACGTATCCTGAGGTGAGGCTAAGATTAAACAGCTGTCCTAACTGCGGGTTTAATTCCTCATTGAGTTCATGGAGCACACAGCCGGGGACACCATCTGGTCCCATGGATGCTGCCCTAAAAAGACCTGACAGGTTCTACAAGGTGAGAAAAACTAAAGGTTGCTCACACTAAAGTAGTAAATAGAAAAAGTGCAAATGTGAGCACACCAACACAGCCAGCCAAGAAACAAATGTGAATGTGTTTTGTGAATTTATTCTTGTTTTGGATCTGATGAAGTGGTAACCCCATGAAAGCGCTAATCCTTGAAATAAAAACACCTTTTGGATTCTTTGGACTGTTTGTTTCTTGGCTAGCTGTCTAGGTTCTACAAGGTGCCTGATTTCAAATTTCCCATTAAACCACCAGTGGCAGACCCAACTGTGATTGCTGTCTCAGCAGACAATTTAGGCAGTTACCTCTCTTCTTCCTTGCCATCTGATAAAAAAACAGCAAGATGATGGACAGATTAGAAAAGATCTATACTTCCTCGACCCTGGCCTTTAGGGCCATCAATTACCAGACACACATGGTAAAGTACGCCTTAGACCTTGTCTCCTTGGCCTCAAATCTCTTCCCTTTATGCCCGATTCTCCAATAAAACTTCAGATTGCCTCAAAGTTATCCTTAGCAGCACAAGTTGCAAGGCATTCCATCAAGTGCAGCTTTGATGTTGCAGAAGCATCAGCTAGGTCAGCTGCATCTGCTTCTGTTGTACGTAGGTACTCCTGGCTAAGGCTGCAACCTCTGTCGGACTACTTCAAAAACAAAATCATGGCTGCCCCTTTTGATAGAAAGTTCCTTTTTAGTAAGTATTCTGCAAAACGTCTTAAAACTCTGCAAGAGAAAAGCAAACTCCTGGATCTTTGCCGTCTTTTTGTATCCCCAGTCCCCAAGTTCCATAGGAACTACCCATCTAAGCCAAGCTTTGTCAGAGAGGCATCCATACACCCTTCCTCCAAGCCAAGGAAAGGTGCCAGGAGACCTTCATCCTCTAGGACTAGCTCCTCTCACACTACCCCCAGATAGCCCTTTTCGGACAGACCTACAATGTGTGACTGGCTAAACACCGTGCATAGACTCACCTTTTCTGTCTGCCCCCCTGTGGCAACAAATCACCTCAGACACCAGGGTTCAATTGTGGAAAAAGGGTATTTTATGACTTAGCAGGAAAGACCTTCAAACTGCATTCCTTCCCTCCAAGAAACCAAATCTACCTCGTACTTCAGGTCATTCAGGATTTACTCATTCAAGGCACAATAAAGAGGGGTCCCTCCAGGACAAGAAAGTCAAGGTTTTTATTCCAGGTTCTTCCTGCTTCCAAAAAGATAGCCCATGGAGACCCATCGTGGACCTGTCTCTTCTAAATCCTTTCCTTTATGTACCTTCTGCATGCTATCCCTACAAACCCTTCTTCAACTTTTGACACCCATGCCTTCATGGCCACTTTGGACCTGAAAGAGGCATACCTTCACATCCCGATCCACCCAGACTTCCATAATGCCTGCATTTTGCTGTGCCAGCCTCTCATTCAGTTGACTGTCTTGCCCTTTGGCTTATTTACAGCACCAAGTGTATTTTCAAAGTGTCTAGCCCCAGTAGTAGCTTTCTGTAGAACAAAAGGCATACAGTTCTTACCGTACTTGGACGACCTCCTCATCCAGGCAGAGAAAGCAAGTACTCTACAGAGACTCTTCCAGTTCACCATTTCCCTCCTAGGAGATCTGGATTTCTCAGTGAATCTACTCAAGCCTGCCTTACACCCTCCCAAGACAAAATTTTCTTGCGTTGCAGAATAGACTGATGTTATGAAGGGCTTCCTCCCACCCGAAAAGGTCACTTGCCTGACCATTTTCTTTCAGAATTTACTACTAAACTGCATTTCAGCAAGGAATTTCTCCACCTACTAGGTCTGATGCCTGCCAGTCTCCCCATGCTGCCCCTTGCCAGACTACACATGAAGTTCCAGTGGTACTAGGAGAATGTCTGGGTCCCAACATGACCACCCCCTAGTCTTTCAGGTGCCCATCCTCCCTTGCCTGAAAAAAGAAATAAGATGATGGATTCAGCAAATTCACCTGAATCCAGCCAGGACTTCCTTTACAACCCCTTAGTCCTGTTCAGTGCATGTACACAGATGCCTCAGATCTTGGATGGGGGAGCCACTATGAATGGACTCTAGGTACAGTGTCAGTGGGAGCCTTGCTTCCAGAAAAAAACAGTGCAAGGGAAATGACTGCACTTCTCTTAGCCCTGAAGGCATACCTCTCTCTCCTACGTCCAGGTCCCCTCCACGTCTTCACAGACAACACCACAGTGCTGTGATACATCAACAAACAGGTCGGGACCAGGTCTTACTCTGCCGACTGTCCATGCAAGCATGGGTACTGGCCATTCAGTCCAAGGTAACTCTACAGGCAGTGTACATCCCATCACAGGAAAAAGATCAGGCAGCTGCCCTCTGCAAGTCATTCTCCCTAAATCATGAATGGATGTTGCACAGAGATGTCTTCCTAGATGTAGTCCATCAGTTGGGCACACCTTGCCTTCTCCCAGAACAGAATATTAAAGCTGTTCTGCTCAAGGTTCCACTCACCACAAGCTTTGAGAGTGGATGCCTTCTCAATTTCCTGGAAAGGGATGTTCCTGTATGCATTTTCCCCCCTTCCCTCTAATACAGAAGGTCCTGCTGAAAATTCAGCCGGACAAACCAAAAAATCTTGCTGGTAACTTCCTGTTGACTAAGGCAGCACTGGTTGCCCCTTCTATCATTAGCCAAGGGCAATCACCACAAGTTGCCTCACAAGGTGGACCTCATCACACAACAGAAGGGATCTGTCATCCACCCACACCTGCAAACCCTCAGTCTTAACCTGTGGGTGATAAACTTCTAATCCCTTTCAGACACTTACTCAGAGGGCGTGCTATCTGTCCTGCAGGAGGCTAGGAAACCTACTACTAGGAGATCCTGTTTATCAAAATGGAAAAGGTTCTCTGCCTGGTGTCTTCAAATGCAACTAGACCCCTTTCATGCAGATATACGTGTAGTTTTGGCCTTTGTGTGTGAGCTCCTAAAGTCTGAACTTCCATATTTTTCAATGAAAGTACATTTGTGTGCTATCTCAGCCTGTTTACCTCTCGCTCCACCTCTATTATCCAGATTACAGGTGAAGCTCTTTCTCAAGGGGGGGGGGGGGTTCCTGCGTATCAGACCACTGAGGAAACCCATTCCTCCTCCTTTGGACTTTAATTTCATTCTGGTGAAACTTACATACTATTCTCTTTGAAACAGCAACTTCTGCCACGTTAAAGATGTACACCTGGATAACTGTTTTGCTTGTAGTCCTTACTTCAGCCAGAAGAGTCTCAGAGCTACAAGCTCTCATGGCTTCTCCACCTTACCTCATTTTTCATAAAGATGGGGTCTCTCTCCATTCTTAACCCTTCATTCATGCCCTTAGTGGTCAGTGAACTGTCACTTAACCAATCTCTCCACTTACCCACCTTCTTTCCTTCACCACAGAATGACAGTGAGAGAGGTCTCCATTTCCTAGATGTTCACAGACAACTGTAGTTCTATCTGGATAAGACTAAGGACATCAGAAAGTCCAACCAGCTCTTAATCTTTTCACTCCAGGACCCTGAAGAAAGCTGTATCCAAACAGATCCTCTCCTCCTGGATCTCTAAACTATATCCTTCTGCTTCTCCTCCCACAGTAGAGAGTTACCCTACATGAGAGCCCACTCTTCCAGGGTTGTGGCCTCCTCTGGCGCCTTCTTGAAAGGCCTTGATTCCACCACCTTCCTAGAGGCAGGTACATGGACCTCTGTCCACACTTTCACTAAACGCTATAAATTAGATAACCTCTCCAGCAGGATTAGAAAAAGCCATCCTTCATGGCTTCTTGGAGACTGCTACTTCTTCCTCCATCCATTTATCTGGCTGAGCTTTGGTGCTCTCCCACAAGTGAAAATACTGCAACATTAGAATCGAAGGACTTTAATTAGTTGTGCAAAATCTTACCATAATCATAGATGTCCTTTTCTTTCATTTTGCAGTATTCCTTCCCCTCACTCCTACCCTCTATAGAACCTTTTCCCTTTCTGGATGGCATCTTTTCAGCTGACCTTAACTATATTGTCTGACTGGGTATTCACTTCTGAGGTCTCTGGATGCAGACGTCACATTTATGACCCATGGTTTATGGTCCCTGCATGTCACATCCCACGCACCTTACAGCAGCCATGCTAAACTTTTGTATATGAGCTAGACGTTTGGATTGCCTGAGGTGGAGGATCCCACATGTGAGAATACTGCAACATGGAAGAGAAGGACATCTATGGTTATGGTATGATTTTACACGACTAATCTTTTCTGTGTTAAGTGTGGAAATTGACAGCCCCTTTTAATTAAAAAAAAAAAAAAAAAAAAAAAAAGACAGATGCAACTACTGATTGATTACTGCTGCATAGAATGTAATGACTGGACAGCTTACAGAGCTTCAGGGGTACCTTCCATGCACCCAGACTGTTTTCTTCTCAGCTTGAGCTGTGTAAGAGGTTTTGGTGCCAAGCCCTTCAGAGCTTTGGTACTGCTGAAGAACACTCCTTTTATGGGCTTTTGAGGATCAACGGTCAGTGTATTGCTGGGCAGATGGGCTCCCTTTGGTGCTGGTGATGCCTACCACTCATTTTTATGACTGAAACTGAACTTTTTCTTTAAAATTAGATCTGATGCCATCTCTGTCGTCATTCATCACAAATGGGTCTTTTATCTGACCTCAGATCTGAGCCGGCAACTTCTTAGATGGATCCAGAGCTCAAGCTCCTCCCCTTCCCATAATCCCTTGCTACCTTCTAACCCTCGGATCATGTTTGCCACTGAAACGCTTCAGGTGTGGTCCAGGCTCAAGCTATCAGTTAGCAGATAAGTGCTTATTTTTCTTGGGATTTTGTTGCTCTTTGTATCTCTCTACTTTGTAGTTTCATTGGATTATCTTCCCTGCCGGTTCCTGAATTCTTAAATGTAGTTTAGCCCCCCCCCCCCCTTCTGGTGTCTACTGCTTCCTGCCCCTTTTCTTTGGGGTAGTTTAAAAAAAAAACACACACACACACACTCCCTTCCTTTTTTCTGGGGTTAGTGTATTTACAGCTGGTGTGCTTGGGTTTAGCATGGCTGAAAATCCCTCTGGGTTTAAAAGATGCTCCTTGTGCGGTCGGAAGATGCCATGTTCTGACTCGCACGAGGAGTGTCTGTATTGCTTGGGGTCGGCACACCTGGAGGTTAAATAAGACATCTGTGTCAGTCAACCCCAGTGCCCTCATGGAGTGCCACAATATGCTTTTATTGAGCGGCGTGGCTCAGGGTGGTCCCCTGCCAAGCCCTCACAGGAGTCAAAGAAGATGCCGCCTCCCTTGTGGGGAGGGGGGTGTGGGTCTTTTTCCTTTAAGAAGCCGAGGTTCTTGGATCGCAGGTCCACAGATAGAGTCCAGCCTCTTCAGCTTCAGATCCAAGATCTGCAGCTCTGAGAGCCTCTGTTCAGATCTCTGATGCCAAAGCCTCCGTGGAGCGGAGGCCTTCGGATCCGAGCAGGCATAAGCTGTCCCTGGATCTGCCAGTTTGTTGGATCCATCTGGCACATCCTCCAAAGCTTTGGATTGGACAGCACTGTCTGATCCCATTATGATTGAAAGTTCCCCTTCTTTGACCTCCAGGAAGTTTAATCTGACTTCTCTGGACCACAGGGCTGTGAGATCCAAGGTAAAATCTCCAGCAAGATGTGGCTACTCGTCAGCTTTGTGAAGATCCTCCAGAAGTCTCCTTCCCTCAGACATGGATAGGATGATTAGTTTCTTCAAGACCCAGATTGAGTTGTGCTTGCTGCCGTCCCCTGCCCATGTGACTAGGGAACCCTCCCCATCTGCAGGACTCCACACTCCTCTTCCAATCCAACAGGTTTTAGAATGTCAGGACCAGGGTATTTCAAGTGAAAGTCGGGTGTCTGCCATTCCCAGTTTCCCAACAATGTCAGGGTCCCTGGTTGGCTCTGCTCCTCTGCCCTTGGACCAGGTTGCGCCTTGCCTCCGAGGGGTTGGCATGAATTCCCTGAAGGTGGGTTCAGGTCCAGATTGCTTGGATCATTCCCTTCCCTTGGAGGCTTCTGCTCTGGACAGCTTCGGGCCGATATAGTCTGGGAGCTTCGATGCTACGTCGGGTCCCTTCTCCCTTCCCAAGTGGCCATGGCTGCTGGGGAGGGGGGAGCTTTGTCCAGCCCATCTGCCTTTTGGACGGTAGAGAGGACCTTAAGTCTGATAGATGTTCATCGTGTTTCACTGTTGCAGTCATTACACTTGGGTTATCCTGCTGGCAGGCTACACGCAGTTGGCCTGAATTCCAAAGTCCTGGTCCGGCGTCTGTTGCTGTTGCCTCTTCCTGACGTCAGTGCGCCAGGGGTATAAACAATGCAGCTGACGCCATTTTCTTCAGTCTTTCTTGCAGCACGGTGCCCGAAGCAAAAGCAGTTCGCAAGTGCCGGTTGGCAGACTCCTGAGATTTTCGAAATCGAATTTCAGATCCAAAGTCTTCAATAAAGCTAAGTACCCCGTTGAGGACACTTTTTTTTTTTTTTTTTTTTCTTGCTCCAGACTGATGTCAGAAAAAGTTAACAATTGTATTTCTTGTGGGAAGCAAATACCTCATAAGGATTTAACTCTTACTGTATTCTTTGCCTAGGCCCTGACCACGACGTTGCTAGTTGTCGGTTTTGTGCTAGATTTAACCAACGCACTATTAAGCGTCGGTACGATTTTGCTTTTCATTATTTTGGAAGAAAGTTTAACTACATAATGCCGTCGGAACAACAAATGACCGGAATTCATAAAAAATGCAAGGGTGAAGACAAGGACAAGCATCCGAGGTCCAAAACCGATGACTAAGCCTCTTCTAGGCCAGTCGCTGGTTCGCTGGTGCTCAGTGGGGCGCTTTCGCAGCCCTTGACTCCCGCTACCTTAGAGCCATAGGCTGCCTCCAACTCCCACGTGGAGACAGCTATGCCTCTGGATACTCAAGGTATTGGCCCTTTGGAAATTAATCCCTCAGATGGGTCCGGAGCCGCTGAGCAGGCATCGGCTTCTGAGGGAGTCTTCAGACCTACACAACTTTATATAAAGCCTACTTCAGCATCTAAGACAAAGTCTAAAACTGTTTTAAAGACAAGGAAACCAGTACAGCATTCTCCAGGACAGGCTTCTATGCCTAAGAAACAGATGCTCAAAATGGCCGAAGACCCTAATTACTTTGATCAGGGGTTCCCATCCCCCTCCTGATAAGAGGCCTAGGCAAGACACTGATTATTATTCCTCTGATCAGGTTTCCATTTCCTCTGATTTCTCTTCTGATCAGGGCTATTCTGTTCCTCCCTATGAGGATTCTGATGCTGAAGTTCTGTTCCTTCAGCTTCTCCTCCTGAGGACTATTATTTTGGGGAAACCCTGTATACCATGAGGGAGCATTTCCATTGGGAGAGCCAGGATTATTCCGATTCTAAGAAAAGACTTGGAGACTTTTTTACTTCCTCAGCACAGACCTCTTGCAATTTCCCCTGTTCTAGACATAGTAGATGATGTTTTTCAGAGTCCGGCCTGTCTCCAGACTCTCTACCTCCTGCCCCTGTTAAGCCGGGCAGGTACTACAGGGGCCCAGACTCCCATAAATTTCTTTACAAAAACCCTGCTGCGGATCCAGAAACTCTCACATTGTCCCAAAGGGGTCAAGGCTGCTTCTGCCAAAAACCCTGTCCCATCAGACAGAGATTCTAGGGCTTTGGACAGATGGGGGGAAAAAATTTACACTTCTGCTAACTTGGCTGTAAGGGCTTTAAATTGTCAGTTTCATATGCTCAAATATCAGCAATACTTAATGTCTTTGTTGAAACAAAAAATGTTGACAAATTCTAAATGTTCTGAGAACAAAGATTTGCAGGATGTTCGTGTTTCACTGTTGCAGTCAAACTTGGGTTATTCTGCTGGCAGGCGACCCGCAGGCGTCCCGAGTTCCAAAGTCTTGGGCCAGCGTCTGTTGCTGTCGCATCTTCCCTGACTTCAGTGCGTCAGGGTTATAAAAGTTGCAACAGACGCCATTTTCCCCAGTCTTTCTTGCTGCGCCGATGCCTGAAGCAAAAGCAGTTGGCAAGTGCCGGTTGGCCGACTCCTGAGATTTTCAAAATTGAGTTTCAGAACCGAAGTCTTCAATAAAGCTAAGTACCCAGTTGAGGAAACTTTTTCTTGCTCCAGACCGATGTCAGTCAAAGTTAATAATTACATTTCTTGTGGGAAGCAAATACCTCATAAGGACTTCCACTCTTACTGTATTCCTTGCCTAGGCCCTGACCACGACATCACTAGTCTGTTTTGTGCTAGATTCAATAAACCCACTATTAAATGTTGGTTTGATTTTGCTTTACATTATTTTTGCCGAAGGTTTAATTACATAATGCAGTCGGAACAACAGACGACTGGAATCTATAAAAAAACGCAGAGACAAAAGGATAGGCATCCGAGGTCCAAAACCGACGAACAAGCCTGTTCTAGGCCAGTCACCGGTACTCAGTGAGGCGCTTTCGCAGCCCCTGACACCCGCTACCTCAGAGCCACAGGCCGTAACAGACAGCCATGTGGAGACACCGAGGCCTGTGGAAACTCAAGGTATTGGGCCTATGGAAACTGTACACTCTGATGGATCCGGAGCCGCTGAGCAGGCATCTGCTTCTGAGGGTGTTTTCAGACCTTAACAGCTTACAATTAAGCCCACTACAGCAGCAAAGGCAAAGTCAAAAACACAGTTAAAGACAAGGAAACAAGTACAGCATTGTCCAGAACAGTCATCCATGCCAAAGAAACAGATGCTTAAAATGGCCAAAGACCTTATTACTTTAATCAGTGGCTCCCACCCCCCTCCTGACAAAAGGCCTAGGCAAGACACTGATTAGGATTCCTCTGACCAGGTTTCTAATTCCTCTGACTCCTCTTCCAATCGGGGATATTCTCTCCCTCCCTATGAGGACTCTGATGCAGAGGATTCCATACCTTCAGCCTCTCCGCCTGAGGGTTATTCTTTTGGGGAAGCCCTGCATACCATGAGGGAGCGTTTCCATTGGGAGAGCCAGGATTATTCAAACCAAGAAAAGGCTCAGAGACTTCATTTTATTGCCACAGCACAGGCCCCTGGCTATCCCCCTTGTGCTTGATATTGTTGATGTTTTTTCTGAATCCAGTCTGTCTCCTGATTCTTTACCCCCCTGCTCCAGTCAAGCCAGACAGGTACTACAGAGTCCCTGACTCGCACAAATTTCTTTACAAAAACCCTGCTGCAGACCCAGAAACAATTTCTCAGGGTCCAAAAGGGGTTAAGGCTTCCACTGCTAAAAATCCTGTCCCCTCGGATAGGGATTCAAGAGCTCTGACAGTTTAAAGCTCTTACAGCTAAAGTAGCAGAAGTGTAAACTTTTTTTCCCCATCTGCCCAGTTTCACATGCTTAAATACCAACAGTAGCTCATGTCATTGTTAAAACAGAAAATTGTTTCAAATACAGAAGGTCCTGACAGTAAGGAAATGCAGGATTTATTGCATGCAGTTGAGCAGGTGGGAAGGCATACTCTGCAATGTGGTTTTGATTCATTAGAGGCTTCTTGTAGAGTCGCAGTTACAGGCTCTGTTATTCGTAGGCATGCTTGGTTGAAAGAACAAAGTTTACTGACCATGTTAAAGTGAAATTATTGGATGTCCATTACAGCATGATACTTTGCTTTTTCCTCCATTTTCTTTAACACCTCTTCTGCTTTAACACCAAACAGTCAGTGCAGACAGTGAAAGATTTCTTACAGATTCAACCACCTAGATTTAGCAAAAACTGGCTTTCAAAAAATTGGTCCTTTCCAGTGTCAGGCCACAAAGAGGCAGATACAGACGCCCAAGAGGCATATCTCAGCCCCAAGGCTCCTACAGACCTGAACAATGTGGTGCTTCAGCCCCCAAGGGAGGGGAAGACAAATCACAACCTTATAGGAAACCGTCTCTGACTTCCCTCTGCAAATGCCAAGCACTTGTCTTTTGACAGCACTCCCTAGGGGGGAAGCTAGCACTTTTCTCAGAATTGGCACATGATCACCCAGGACCAATGGGTGCTGAATATTGTTTCTCAGGGTTACAGGTTCCACTTGCACATGCTTCCCAAACCAAAGGGTATGCCAGACCTGCCAGAAAACCAATGGGCAGAGGCACAAAAACAGATTGCTGCTCTTATGCACGTGGGAGCTATTCAAAAAGTTCCACAGCAAGAACAGGGACAAAGATTTTACTCAAGACTTTTCTGAGTACCCAGAAAGGACAAAGCCTGGAGACCAATATTGGACCTGTCAATCCTAAACCCTTTCCTGGATGTTCCAAAATTCAAAATGTTGACACTGCATCAACTTTTGCCCATACTGGGCAAGAAGGCTTGGCTAGTTACTTTGGACCTCAAGGAGGCATACCTGCATGTCCCAATCAGACAAACTTTCAGAAGATACCTCAGATTCATAGCAGGCTCAACGCATTACCAATTCTCTGCACTGCCCTTTGGCTTATCTACTGCGCCCAGGGTCTTCACAAAATGCCTGGCACCAGTAATTGCATTTTGCAGACAAGGAATTCAAATATATCCCTACTTGGACGACTGCCTTATTCAAGCAGAGAGCAAGGACATTCTTCTAAAGCATCTGGCGTTTGTAAAAAGATTGCTAATTTGCCTAGGGTGCACAGTAAACAAAAAGAAATCAAAACTAGTGCCCTCTCAAGTGATAATATTCCTGGGTGCAAGCTTAAATACAACTACCCAGATGGTTTATCTCACGCCAGACAAAGGCAACTGACTCATTACTTTCAGATGATGGCAACAAAAACCCAGCTCCCTGCAAGAAATATTCTGCAGGCCCTGGGCTACATGGCATCCTGCTTTCTACTAATTCCATATGCAAAACTGCATATGAGGAAACTATAATGGTATCTAAAGTGTTTGGACTCAGCATTGTCACAGCCTGGAGACAATCATAACTTTAATTCCCTGCTTATAACAGGTGTTTCGATGGTGGGCACAGGCCTGTCACCACAACAAGGGACAGCCTTTCACCTTACCCACAGCCAGGTAGACAATAACAACGGATGCATCGGATTATGCCTGGGGGGCATATATGGCAGGAAAATGTATTCAGGGCATGTGGCCCGAGGAACAAATGCATCTTCACATCAATCAAAAAGAGATGCTAGCTGTACAGAATGCCCCAACAGCTTTCAAGGACCTAATACATCCAGGACAACTATTAGTAAAGATGGACAGTACCACAGTTGTGGTACATAAGCAGGGGGGCACACATTCATACCCCCTATGCAGGCAAGCCATGACTTTGTGGAACACAGCACTGACTTATCAAGTACATCTGCAGGCACAATTCCTGCCAGGAACAAAAAATACACTGGCAGACGAACTAAGCAGAAATCTCATGTATCCTCACGAATGATAACGAGGAAATGGGACACCCAGACATAGATCTTTTTGCCTCCCCTCACAATTACCAAATACAGAAATTCTGCACAAGAACTTATCACTCTCAAGCATGGAAAGTGGATGCTCTATCATTCAGCTGGAAAGGACGAACAGCTTATGCCTTCCCTCCGATGCCTCTCCTTACCAAGGTATTCCTAAAAGTCAGACAAGAAAGGCCAAAAATGATCCTGATTGCCCCAGACTGGCCACGCCAGCACTGGTTCCCAATCCTAAAGAACTTGTCTCAAGGCCCAGCTTGGCCTCTACTTCCAATTCCTCATCTTCTGTCACAACAAAACAATCAGATTCTGCGCAGTCAACTCAGAACCTTAAATCTGACAGCATGGCAGATAATGTAGCCACTCAGACTGCACCTCTCTCTAAAGCCGTTATGGATGTTATTTTAGAAGCCAGGAGGCCCAGCACTAGGAAATCTTATGCAGACAAATGGAAGAGATTCTGTGCTTGGAACCAGGCACAAGGGCTCGAACCACTTGTCCCTAATATACCTCAGATTTTACAATACCTAACTGAGATGCTGGACAAAGGCCTATCTTTCTCATCAATTAAAATTCATGCCTCTGCCATTTCAGCTCATTACAATACGGAACCTCTTATTTTTTCACATCCTGTACTACGACAGTATCTCAGAGGGGCAAAAAATATAAGATCACCAGAGAGAGCACCAGTACCAACTTGGGATCTCAGTTTTGTTTAAGAAAAAATTGCACTGCCTCGTTTTGAACCAGCCAGCACAGCTGATCTAAAATTCTTATCATGGAAAACTGCTCTGCTCCTAGCAATAACTTCAGCAAGAAGAGTCTCAGAGCTGCAGGCATTAATGGCTGTGGAACCTTTCATCATTTTTCATCAGGACACGGTCTCATTTAGGACAAACCCAACATTCATGCCAAAGGTGGTATCCACCATGGCCTTGAACCAAACCATTCATTTGCCTTCTTTCTACCCAAAATCCCCGGAATAAAGGGGAGAAACTTCTGCACTCTTTGGATATACACAGACAGCTACGATTTTACGTGGACAAAACAAAAGCTTTCAGAAAAACTGAGCAACTGTTAGTAGCCTATGCTGCAGGATCACAAGGAAAGCCCATTACAAAGCAGACAACTTCAAAATGGATAGGCCACTGCATCCGCTTCTGTTATGCACAGCATGGCAAATCAGTGCCTAAGGGTATTAGGCCTCATTCTACCAGAGCAGCAGCCACTTCAGCAGCTTTTCTCAGAGGAGTACCAACCAAAGACATTTTAGAAGCTGCAACCTGGAGCTCAGTGCAAACTTTCACGAAGCACTACCACTTACCTCTCTACTTTACTCTAAATCCAGAGCAGGGTTTGCCACTGCAGTTCTGCAGGGCCTGCTAGCCCTCCAAATCCAATTTAGACTCAGCCGCCCAACCTCCGCTGTGGGATTCTACCCAAATGTAATGACTGCAACAGTGAAACACGATGAACATAGTACAGTTGTGTACCTACCATAAATGTAGATGTTAGAGTGTATTCACTGTTGCAGTCCAGGTTACCCACCCACCATCCCCTTTTTCATTGCTGGGATTTTTCTATACTTCTCAACTCTATACAACCTATGTGGTGTATTTGCTTGTAGATGAAGGAAACGTTTATAGTAATCTATGCATGTTTTTTTGTCATATTGTTATCTTTCCAGCCTTCCTTTCTGGGGGCACCTGACATCTGGGGCAAGAAAAACTGAAGAAAATGGCATCAGTTGCAACTTTTATACCCCTGGCGCACTGACGTCAGGGAAGATGCGACAGCAACCGACGCCGGACCAAGACTTTGGAACTCGGGCCGACTGTGGGTCGCCTGCCAGCAGGATAACCCAAGTGTAATGACTGCAACAGTGAATACACTCCAACATCTACATTTATGGTAGGTACACAACTGTACTATTTATTGCATGCGGCTGAACAAGTGGTAAAGCATACTTTGCAATGTGGCTATGATTCACTGGAGGCCTTGTGCAGGGCCGCTGTTACAGGTTCTGTTATTAGAAGGCATGCTTGGTTAAAGGAACAGAATCTGCCTGATCATGTTAAAGCAAAATTATTGGATGCTCCATTAAAGAATGATACTTTGTTTGGTGTTAAAGAAAATGGAGGATAAGGCAAAATCTATGCAGACAGTAAAGGATTTCTTACAGGTACAGGCACCCAGATTTAGCAGGAACTGGCCCTCTAAGAATTATTCCTTTCCAGTGTCAGACACACCACAAAGAGGCAGATTCAGATGCCCTAGAGGCAGGCAACAACCTCAGGGCTCATACAGGCCCAAACAATGGGGTGCTTCTACCTCCAAAAGCGGAGAAGACAAATCACAGCCTTATAGAAAACAGTCCCAATGACTTCCCTCTGCCAATGCCAAGCACTTATTTTTTCCCTTAGGGGGAAAGCTAGCACTTTTTTTCACAAAACTGGCACAAGATCACCCAGGACAAATGGGTCTTAAATATAGTCTCTCAGGGCTACATGTTCCACTTTCACACCTTTCCAAAGATAAAAGGTATGCCAGACCTGCCACGCGGTCAATGGCAAGAAGCACAAAAACAAGTTTCATCTCTCATGGACATGGGGGCTGTTCAGCCAGTGCCACAACAAGAGCAGGGACAAGGATTTTACTCAAGAATTTTCTTAGTACCAAGAAAGGACAAAGCCTGGAGACCAGTTCTGGACCTGTCTATTCTAAATACTTTTCTGGACATCCCAAAATTCAAAATGTTGACTCTACAGCAGCTTCTACCTATGTTGGACAAGAAGGCTTGGCTTGTAACTTTGTACCTCAGAGGTATACCTGCATGTCCCAGTCAGACAATCTTGCAGAAGATGCCTCAGATTCATAGCTGGCTCACTGCACTACCAATTCTCTGCACTGCCCTTTGGCTTATCTACTGCGCCCAGGGTCTTCACAAAATGCCTGGCACCAGTAATTGCATTTTGCAGACAGAGGAATTCAAATATACCCCTACTTGGACGACTGCCTGATTCAAGCAAAGAACAAAGATATTCTACTACAGCATCTGGCATTTGTAAAAAGATTACTGATTTGCCTAGGGTACACAGTAAACGAGAAGAAATTAAAACTAGTACCCTCTCAAAGAGATGTTCCTGGATGCAAGCTTAAATACAACTGCCCAGAAGGCTTATCTCACGCCAGACAAAGGCATCTGAATTCTTACTTCAAAGACAAAGCAGCAAAGACCCAGTTATCTGCAAGAAAAATTCTGCAGGCTCTGGGCTACATGGCATCCTGCATTCTACTAATTCCATATGCAAGACTGCATATGAGGAAACTACAATGGTATCTAAAAAGGGTTTGGACTCAACATTGCCACAGCCTGGAAACGGTAATTACTCTCATTCCCTGCCTGCAACAGGAATTTCATTGGTGGGTACAGGCTTGTCACCACAACAAGGGACAGCCATTCACCTTACCCACTACCAGGCAGACACTAACAGATGCATCAGATTATGCCTGGGGGGTGCACATGGCAGGAAAATGTTTTCAGGACACATGGCCCACAAACCAAATGCATCTTCATATCAATCAAAAGGAGATACTAGCTGTACAAAATGTCCTGACAGCCTTCAAGGACCTACTTCATCCAGGACAACTACTGATAAAGATGGACAATACTGCAGTCATGTGGTACATGAGCAAGGGGGCACACATTCCCTCCCCCCTCTGCAGGCAAGCCATGACTTTGTGGAACAGAGCATTGACTTATCAAGTACATCTGCAAGCACAATTCCTGCCAGGAAAGACAAACACTTTGGCAGACTAAGCAGAATCTTCATGGATCCTCACGAGTGGAAACTGGATCCACAAATCTTCAACATAACAGGAAAATGGGGATGCTGAGACATAGATCTATTCGCCTCCCCTCACAACTGCCAGCTACCGCGATTCTACACTCAAACTTATCACAAGCAAGCATGGAAAGTGGATGCCCTTTCAGCTGGAAAGCCCTTACAGTTATATGCCTTCCCTCTTCTGCCTCTGCTCTGCAGGGTACTCCTAAAGGTCAGACAAGAGAAGCCAAAAAATGATACTGATTGCCCCAGACTGGCCACGCCAGCACTGGTACCCAATCCTCAAGAGCTTGTCTCAAGGCCCAGCCTGGACATTGCCTCTAATACCTCATTTGCTTACCCAACAGAACAATCGGATCCTACACAGCCAACTCAGGACTCTAAATCTGGCTGCATGGCTGATAATGTAATCATTCAGAACACACATCTCTCTAAAGCGGTTATGGATGTTATTTTGGAGGCCAGGAGGCCCAGCACCAGAAAATCTTATGCAGAAAAATGGAAGAGATTCTGTGCTTGGAACCAAGCTCAGGGGATTGATTCGCTTGAACCTAATATTCCTTAGATTTTGCAATACCTAACTGAGATGCTGGACAAAGGCCTATCCTTCTCATCAATTAAGATCCATGCCTCTGCCATTTCAGCTCATTACAATACGGACCCACCTATTTTTTCTCATCCACTGCTAAGACAGTTCCTCAGAGGGGTCAAAAACATAAGCCCTCCAAGGAGAGCTCCATTACCTACATGGGACCTCAATTTTGTCTTGGAAAAACTCACACTGCCTCCTTTTGAGCCTGGCAATACAGCAGAGGTAAAGTACTTGTCATGGAAAACCGCTCTTCTCCTAGCAATATCTTCAGCAAGAAGAGTCTCAGATTTACAGGCACTAATGGCTGTGGAACCTTTTATTATTTTCCATCAGGACAGGTTTTCTCTAAGGACAAACCAGACATTCATACCTGAGGTAGTGTCCAGCGTGGCTCTTAACCAAACCATACATTTACCTAGCTTTTATCCAAACCCACAGAATAAGGGGGAGAGACTTCTGCATACTTTGGACATACACAGGCAGCTACGCTTTTACTTGGACAAGACTAAAGCTTTCAGAAAGACTGAGTAACTCTTAGTGGCGTATGCTGCAGGTTGCCAAGAAAAAGCCATTTCAAAACAGACCATTTCAAAATGGATAGGCCACTGCATTTGTTTCTGCTATTCACAACATGGCAAATCAGTTCCCAAGGGCATTAGGCCACATTCTACCAGAGCAGCAGCCACTTCAGCAGCCTTCCTCAGAGGAGTGCCAACCAAGGATATTTTGGAGGCTGCAAAATGGACTTACAAAGCACTACCATTTACCTCTACTCTAAATTCAAAGCAGGCTTTGCCACTGCAGTTCTGCAGGGCCTCATAGCCACTGCAAACTCTATTTAGGCCCAGCCGCCCGACCTCAGCTTTGGGATTCAACCCAAGTGTGATTTAAGCAAACACAAAACAGCTCACACAGCAAGTCTAAATTGTATCCAAAGGCACAGGACCCGAAGCTAAAGTTGAGAACACAAATTTTAATGAACCACGATACACCAGTAAATCCAAGCGCTTTCACCCAGCTCCTGCCAGGCTTTTTCAAGGAATAAATACAAACCATAGTGTCATTTCTCATTTATATAGCAAGTTAATTAATCACCTGACCAATAGATTGCATTCAATAAAATAAAATAAATTCAAATATTTAAGTACAAACCATAAATCTGTCAAAGTGCAATCTATGCAGAAGCAAATATAAATACATTAACAATTTCAAGTATTATAACAAGCATAAGTTAAAACCAGTATTATAAAATCAGATAGTATGGTGTATTAAATATATAAACACTATAATGCTCATTCAAAGCTTTGCTTTCCTGAGCTTCAAAACACATCCTATATTTATGCTATCATTTAACCCAGGAGAGCTAGTGGCATATAATCTCAACTGCCGAAAAAGTTCACGAAACTCTAAACGAGTCTCCCAGCTTCCCCCTCTTACCTCTGGGGTGATTTGTTCTAGCACCATAAACTTTAAGTTCATTTTTTTACATTTTTGAGAGTGTTTAAAGAATGCATTAGACTCCTTCTAGAAATGTCATAGAAGTGTTCGTACACCCTTTTCCTTAAAGTTCTCTCCGTTTTACCAACATAAAAACTTAAACAATAGGTGCAAACTCCTAAGTATACCCCCCCCCCCCTGGTTCCACAATTATAGTGTTTATTAGTTCTCACTGTAAAATTTCTGTGTGGTAGATAGAAGGTGTTGTGGTTTAACATGGCAAAACATTGATTGCAACTGCCACATTTGTATGTACCCCACTTCATTTTATTATTATTACATTTCCCCTTTTTTTTTCAAAAAGTTCCTTTAAATTAATACCCCTCTTTCTAATGAAATGTGGCTGGCTCGGAAATAAATATTTAATTTCCTCATTGACCCCCAAAATGGGCCGGTATTTAAGAATAATACATTCCACCTTATGTGAATTACTCGAAAAAGTGTGCAAAAGTTTTTTTCCAGTTTCAATGTCTTTTTTAGGTTCGCTTTTCTCTTGCAATTTACCTAATCCCAATAATGCTGGATATTTTGATTCCCAATTTTTAAAAATTTCTTGGGTAACTGCATCTATCAAAGGTTCAGGATAGTCTTTCTCTAAAAATAATTTTTTAATAGTCTCAACTTCAAGGCTAAAACTTTCCAGTGAGCTACAAATTCTTGAAGCTCTAATGAGATGCCCTTTAATAATAGCCTTTATTTGATAAAAAGGATGCCCACTACTAAAATGTAAATAAGAATTAGAAAACGTGGGCTTCCTATATATTCTTGAATGAAATCCAGAATTAATGTAATCCTTTGAGAGCGTGATGTCCAAATAATTTAATTCATTTAAATCAATGGAATAGGTAAATTTAAAAAAATCTGTACTAGAGTTAATGTGTTCCATAAATCCCTTAAAATCGTTTTCTGTACCTTCCCATAAAATACATATATCATCTAAAAACCTTCTATAAAATCTAATGAACCTGTTCCAGGTAGTCCAACACAAATTTTTGTTCCCAATAATAGAGAACAAGGTTAGCATACATTGTTGCACAAGGACTCCCCATAGCAACACCCTTTCTTTGTCTGAAAAATTCACCATTAAAAAGAATGAAATTGTTTTCCAGTATTATCTCCATAAATTCGATCATTAAATTGATTGTTCTAATGTCAAGACCTGACTGGGTAACCAAAATTTCTCTTAACCATTCCAGTCCTATACTGTGTGGGATACTGGGGAATAATTCTACTACATCTATGGTTATCATAAGCATGTGCGTAGTGAAGAAAGCTTGATCTATGCTTCTCAAACAATCCCAAGAATCCTTGCAAATATGTTCAATAGTGGATACATATTTTTTAAGTTTAGCATCAATAAATTTAGCTAAAGGTTCCGCGATACCCCCCGCACCAGCCACAATCGGTCTAAATTTGAGGGGATCTAATCCTTTGTGCGTCTTCGGAATCCTGAAGATGACCGGAACCTTAGGCTTGTCTACTAAAATAAAATTGTAAAGACTCTCATTAATTACCCCTTGCCATAAATGGTCAAACAACTGATAGCTAATCTTAGAATATGCAATATTAATTTCATTTTTTGATACAATTTCATACTGCTCAGCATCTTGTAACATTTCATGCAAATAAGCTTCATAATCAACTTCATACATTAATACAACCCCCCCTCCCTTGTCCGGTTTCATAATTCTGCAGCCCTTTTTTTAACAAGTCAATCCGCTCTAATTCTGCTTGCACTAAATTGTTAAAACCGGCCTTGTATGTCTTACCTTGCATTTCCCTTATCTCTTTTTCAACCAAGTCTGAAAATACATTTAACACAGGATGGATAGGGGGATTAAAGGTGCTTGACCTAACAAGATTGAAATCAGTTTTTTAGGTTTTCCCTTAAAAAATAACTGAAGGTTCATTTGTCGAATGAACAGTTTCAAATCCAAAATTGCTTCTGCTGTATTGGATACCTTTGAGGGGACAAAAGTGTAAGCTTTTCAAAAAGAGACTAAAAAAAGCCTGCGTGGGGATCAAATCTGTGTAATTAAAAATAGAAAAGTTATCTTTCCTAAAAGTAATTTGTCCGTTAAGGTGCAATTCTGTTCCTGTGGGAGTTGGTTCTTCATCCAGAATCAGTTGCGATGGCCTGTCCATGCTAACTGTTGCTGTCTCAATACTTTCCCCCCTCTGTTGGGGGGATGTTTAAAATCCTTAACAGAGTTCTTCCTACCCCTTTTAGCAAGCTCGCTTCTTCTGGGTGGTTCTGTGGCATTGTTAACATAATTGTCACTTCTGGGTGCCTGCTCTACCCTATTAGACTCCATATTTGTGTTTTCCTGCATCCATCTACCCCTGCTTGGATTAGGGTAGGCCTTACCATCCCTATAATCTAACAAATCCCTTTCTAACTTCTTAATTTTGTGGTTTAAGATTTTATTACAAAACTGATCCACCTCAACAAATGCATTTTCGTAATCTCTTTTAACACTAAAAAAACTGTCATTAACAACTTTATCATTTAAAACATTTAAATCTTTGAGCAACATTTCAGTTTGATTCTCATACTCTAAAATCATTAAGTTTAACATTTCAAGCCCTGCATTATCAAATATTGCACATAATTTATCATAAAAAACTGATCTGAAGTAGGATATTCATTTGTCTGCAACCTGTGGGTTATGGATCCGATATCGGATCCGAACCGGCATGGTTTTCCAGCTATGGATCCAAGCTCTCAGCTCCTCCCCTCACCCATAATGCCCTGCTCTACCCTCATGACCTCAGATCTTGTTTGCCGCGCTGGTAACTGGATGTGGGTACATAGCTCTCAGCTAAGTGAACTCTTTTCTTGTTTAAAAACAGAAAATTTTTTTGTTTCTTTAACTAAATTTGTGTGAAAGTAGTAGGTTTCCCTTTAATATAGACTGTTTTGAGTTTATTTTAACTTAAAGTAATAATTTTTATTCCCTCCCCTCGCTGTGCGTAGAGTGTGTGTGTAGGCCTGTGTGTTTTTTTTGTTGTTTAAGTTACTTTCTGTAACTTTAGGTTTTATAGATTATGGCTGAACAGCCTAAATCTATATTTTCTAAATGCTCCGAGTGTGGCCATAAGCTCTCACCGGCTGATGGCCACACTCGTGTTAAGTGTCTTGGGGTTGAACACCTCACATCTGGTTGTTCCATTTGTGCAGGGTTCAACCCCAGGGCACTGAGGGAGCGGAGGTCCAAGCTGGTCTTGGCGGGTCTTTTACCGCCGGACTCGGCTCCGCCTCCGCTCCTTCGGGACTACTGTTTCTGCAGTTGTTCCCCTGTGGCACCCTCCTGCTCCTGGGACTCAAACTCCCGCTTCTGGAGAGGAGAGGGATGCAGCTAAAGGACGGAGGAGAAGCACCAAGCGGCGGGCCGAGACCTCTGTTTCGGCCCCGCCAGCCAAGCGGCTTCTCCCGGCTCCGTCGGTTCGGTCTCCTCCTTCTCGGCTCCGGTCCCCTGTGTGCTTCTCACCGGGTCCTGAGGAGGAGGAGACCCGATCTCCGCGAGGCTATCGAGGAGGCACTCCAGGCCTACCTCGGTAGCCTCTTCGAGATCTACCCATAGCCTTTCTGATGCTGATCTGGACCGGATGATGAGAAGGTTCATCCAGGCCCAGATGCAGATGGGAGTGCTTTGCCTCCCCTCGGGAGCTCAACACCCTTTTTAAGTCTATTGCTCCTTCTCCGACCCGCTATCCGGGTTCGGAGCAACTGGAGCCGAGCAGCCGGAGCGGGAAGGTCGGAGCCGATAGTACTTGGTACCGGATCCGACCCTGCCCTCGAGTGCGCCGGACCCGATCTCGGAGCCTGGATCCGAGCCCGGATCCGGGGATCAGTGCTCCTTCGGCGCAGTCTGTGTCGGAGCGCACTGTCCCTTCGGATCCGAGTGCCGCGCCGGCTCCGATCCACTCTTCGGATCCGAGGGGAGCCGATTGTCGGATCCTTTGGTCGAGGTCGGCTCCCTTCGGCTTTTGATGTAGTGGAGAGGGCTCTGTTGAGGGTCTCCGGACCCCGGCACTTGCTTCGGCTCCCCGCACTCCCTCTGCACTGGGCCAGGCTTCCACCATCCGGCCCCTGGGACAGCCCGCTTGTGCCCCAAGTTGCTCCCATGGAGCAAATTGCTGCTGCGAGGACTCCTCTGACAGCCCCCAGAGGAGGCCCTCGCAAGCATACGTGCAAAAGGAGGCACATTGACTCCCGAGTCTCTCACTGAAGACATGGACTTGGAGGAAGGGAAGGCTCCCCACGGTCACCCCGAGGATGTCTCCTTGGAGACATCATGGAAATGCTCCGTATTAGGGGTGGTCTGCCCCAAGTCTTCCTCGGACGAGTCCGTGTTCTTGGAGGCATTCAAACGGGCCCGTCTACCTCTTGGGTGTCCCCTGCCGACCCCTGGTGGACCTTATTACCACCAGGGCGTGGAAGGAACCGGACACCGTGGAGCCAATTCCCAAAAGACCGGATAGGATCCTTAGTCCGCCCTCCGACAGGACCCATTGGAGTAAGGGGCCTCCTGTAGATGCCATGTTGATGGCGGCGGCCACAAAGAGGGAACTGGCTCAGGAGAGTCCTCAGTCCACCCACCGAGCAAGGAGTCTCGATGATGGACCGCTTGGGGAAGCGGATGTTCAGTTCGGCGACCTTCTCGGTAAGGGCGCTGAACTATTTGGCACATGTTATTCGGATGCAGCGAGATCTTATTAAGGAATACGCTGCATCGCCGGCCTGAGTCCATTTCGGAGGAGGACAGAGTTCTGCACTCCACCAAAATGGCCACTCTTAGGTCAGTCACAAATACTTCTATGCGGCTACTCTCCCATGCAACGGAGGGCCGCTAGAGCTGCTTGGGACAGGACTGGTCACTAGACGCCAGGCCTGGCTCCGTCACTGCGATTTTTCTGAGCCCTTCAAGGCGCGTTGCGAACGCCCCTTTGATGGTTCTGCTCTGTTTGGCAAGACCGCTCATGACGTTGACCCAGAGCGAGAAGGACGGGAAGACGCTGTCTGCCGTCGAATCCGCTTCTCTGCACCCCAGAGGCCCTATTCTAGGAACCAAAAGGGTCAGAAGAAGATGTGGTTCCGAAGTCGCAGCAGTCCCAGCCTGCTCCGGACAACCAGTCCTTCCGTGGCAGAGGAGGACAGGGAGGACGCCGCCCTAGAGGCAGAGGGGCTCCCAGAAACTTCGGGTCCAGGGAACCTTTCTCTGAACGGCCCGCAGCAACCCTGAGGGTTGCCCGACTGCTCTACTCTGGAGGCAGTCGGGGATGTTCGGGCACCTAGCGGCATGGGAGTCCATAACATCGGACCGCTGGGTTCTCCAAATCATATCCAGGGATATCGCATTCCTTTCCTTCACCTTCCAAAGTTGAAGTCCCTCCCAGACGTTCCACCCGGTCAACGGGAGGCCGCTTTGGCAGAAATTGGCCATCTGCTAAAGAAAAGAGCCATCCAGCCCGTTCCCCAGACCAGATCGGATCAGGGTTCTACTCCAGATTCTTTTAGTGCCAAAAAGACGGGGGAACTAAGACCAATCCTAGACCTCTCTCTCTTGAATCTGGCAGTCCCCAAAGAAAAATTCCGAATGGTCACTCTGCAATTCATTCTCCCCCTTCTGGGAGAAAATCACTGGATGTGCTCGATAGATCTCAAGGACGCGTACTACCACATCCTGATGGACAGGCGCTCCAGGAGGTTTCTCCGCTTCCGGCTGGGAGCCAGTCACTACCAGTTCCGGGTCCTTCCCTTTGGTCTCACCACAGCCCCCAGGGTGTTTACCAAAGTACTAGCAGTGGTAGCGGCCCACCTGAGGCTTCAGGGGGTGCAGGTCTTTCCCTACCTGGACGACTGGCTCCTTACCGCCCCAACAAGGCATCTACTTCTCTTGGCGAGACTCCTTTCTCCATCTTGCTCCATTTCTGGGCATCACAATAAATACAAAAGTCCAACCTGGCGCCCACACAGCTCTTAGATTTCATAGGGGCCAGACTAGACACAAGGAGTTCTACGAGCCTTCCTCACTGCGGACAGAGTTCTAAATCTGCAGCTCCAGGTGCGGGCCATTCTCCATTCAAGTTCTGTTCCAGCGGAGTTGGTCCTGAGGGCTCTAGGGTCCATGGCTTCGACTATAGCACTTCTTCCTCTTGCCAGGCTCAATATGCGCATTCTACAGTGGACGCTCTTAGTACAGTGGTCATACCTTGCTCTCCCCATGCATCATCCCATAGCGATCAGCAAGGCTTGCAAGCGGTCCCTCTTGTGGTGGCTCCACTCCCCGGATCTCCACGAGGGTCGCCCATTTTGTGCTTCTCCCCCTCTCGCCACGGTGACCACGGACGCCTCCCGCCTCGGGTGGGGGGGGGCACTTTGCGGGCCGGACAGTCCAAGGCACGTGGAACGATTCAGAGACCTTACTGCATATCAATGTTCTAGAGATGAGAGCGGTGCTCTTAGCGTTGCTAGCACTTCAGGACTTTCTTCCCTTGGGAACAATTGCGATTCAATCGGACAATATGTCTGTTGTCTGGTACATCAACAAGCAAGGGGGAACAAGGTCTTACCCTCTTTGTCGAGAGGCCATGAGAGTTTGGGAATGGGCAATCTCCACCAATCGCTTTCTCATAGCAACGCACATTCCGGGTCGGTCCAACATCCTAGCGGACAAGCTCAGTCGCACCATTCTGACCCCTTACGAGTGGTCTCTCAATTGTCAAGTAGCGAACGCATATTCGCACGGTGGGGAACCCCTTCATGCGATCTTTTGCTTCTCCCTCAAACACCAAGTGCGACAGTTTTTCGCTCTAATACCTCCTCCCGGAGGTACCCCAAGAGACGCTCTGGTGCATGCTTGGCCACCCGGTCTTCTGTATGCCTATCCACCCTTGCCTCTGATGCTGCAAGTTCTTCAGAAAGCCTCTCGGGTGGGTTGCAGAATGATTCTCATTGCTCCATTCTGGCCTCGACAGATCTGGTTCCCCTTCCTAAGGTCTCACTCGGTGAATCCTCCTTGGATTCTAGATCCCATTCCGGATCTGATATCCCATCCATCCTGCATTCCTCCTCCGAACCTGGACAACCTGAAGCTGACCGCTTGGCTGCTCCAGTTCCACTCTTGATAAGGACTCGGTATTTCTTCACCGGTAAAGGCTATTTTGGTGGCGGCTCATAAACCATCCACTAGAAAGGTTTACGAAGCAAATGGAAACGCTTTCTCTGTGTGGGCGGAGCGGCAAGGCCTAAATCCCTTTACGGTTCCTCTCCCTGTAGTGCTTGATTTTCTAACCTCTCTTTAATGATGGTGCCAGCAGTTCCACAGTCAAAGTTCAACTGGCGGCAATTTCTCACTATCACATTGGTCAAGAGTCTAATCCTCTTATGTCAGCCAAATTGTGCAAAACATTTCTTAAAGGTACTTTCCTTCTCAGGCCCCCTATAAAACAAGCAGTTCCTCCTTGGGACCTTTCTTTGGTCCTACAGGCCTTGACCGCTCCCCCTTTCGAGCCCGCGGCTACGGTGGATCTCAAATTCTTGTCCTACAAGACAGCCTTTTTGGTAGCCATTACATCAGCCAAGAGAGTTTCTGAACTTCAAGCTTTATCAGCTAAACCTCCTTACTTGGTATTTCATCCGGACCGTGTCTCCCTCAGGACCAACCCGTCCTTCCTTCCTAAAATCGCTTCTGAAGCAAACATCAATCAATCCATTAACCTCCCTGTTTTCTTCCCTAAGTATGAAAACAAAGGTGAATAGAAGCTACACTCACTAGATGTTCACAGGCAACTTAGATTTTATCTCAACAGGACAGCTGGTCATAGGCAATCCGACCAGCTGTTTATTTCCTTTGCAAAATTCAATTTGGGCAAGCCAATTTCTAAAGTTTCTCTGTCCCGCTGGATTTCACAGTGCATTTTATTGGCTTATCAAGCGTCAGGAAGGCCCGCACCGGGAGGTGTTCATGCCCATTCAACCCGGTCAGTATCTACCTCGGCAGCCTTCAAGGCTAGGATTCCTCTAGATGATATTTGTGCAGCAGCCACGTGGGCTTCATCTCATACATTTATTTGTCACTATAAGTTGGATCTTGCATCTAGGGGTAGAGCATCCTTTGGCTCAGGTGCTCCGGAATATCCTTCCATGATGGCCCAAGATTCAGGTAGCTGGGGACTCTGTCCCACAGGTTGCAGACAAATGAATATCCTACTTCAGATTTAGAAGTTATGTACTCACCATAACGTTCCATCTGAGTAGGTGTATTCATTGTCTGCAACCATCCCGCCCTCCTATCCCCTGGCCTTTCAGTTTCCTGCATATTCCTTGTTACCCTTTTTAGGGTATTGTTGCTTTGGCAAACTCGATCTGAGGTCATGAGGGTAGAGCAGGGCATTATGGGTGAGGGGAGGAGCTGAGAGCTTGGATCCATAGCTGGAAAACCATGCCGGTTCGGATCCGATATCGGATCCATAACCCACAGGTTGCAGACAAATGAATACACCTACTCAGATGGAACGTTATGGTGAGTACATAACTTCTAATTCCAGGCTGGGCGTTAGGGAATTTGTAGAAACGCAATCCTTTCGGAATGCGCTTCACACGAATACATTCCCTTAAATAGTCAATCTCCATCTGCTTATTTTTTAATGTATATAACTTGTCTTTAAAAATACTAAAATTTCCTTCAACCCCTTCGTTGAAGGCGTTGGTTACAGTACCTTGTTGAAAAAAGAAATGTTTGCCAGTCCATGCATTAAAACTGAAGTCCTTCTTTCCCTTCTCTGGACCAGTTCCTGGTACATTTTCAGGTTTTCCTAAACCTGTTACAACGGTGTTACCATGATTGACGTTATCGGCTGCCTCCCCATTTAAAATGAAACAGGAAGTTCCTTCAGAACACTCTCTACGCTTATTACTTGCTTCTGCTACAAGAGGTTGATTGCACGGTAACCCAGAATCAATGTCCTGGTTTCGTGCGTTAATAGAATTTGATAACTGAGTAAGAAGTGCCATCATCTGATTAAACTCAGCTCTAGTAACTGGGCTGTCATCCGTAGCTTCCTTAAGTATGTTAGGTGTGTTATTCAAACTCATCTGCTCCATTCCTTCAGCCATTGGAATACCAAATCTGACCAAGAAAATGATTTAAACAAACACAAAACAGCTCACACAGCAAGTCTAAATTGTATCCAAAGGCACAGGACCCGAAGCTGAAGTTGAGAACACAAATTTTAATGAACCACGATACACCAATAAATCCAAGCGCTGTCACCCAGCTCCTTCCAGGCTTTTTCAATTAATTGAATGCAATCTATTAGTCAGGTGATTAATTAACTTGCTATATAAATGTGAAATGACAGTATGGTTTGTATTCATTCCTTGAAAAAGCCTGGCAGGAGCTGGGTGAAAGCGCTTGGATTTATTGGTGCATCATGGTTCATTAAAGTTTGTGTTCTCAACTTTAGCTTCGGGTCCTGTGCCTTTGGATACAATTTATTCAACCCAAGTGTAATGACTGCAACAGTGAAACAGTATGAACATAGTACAGTTGTGTACCTACCGTAAATGTAGATGTTAGTGTATTCACTGTTGCAGTCCAGGTTACCCTCCCACCATCCCTCTTTTTCTTTGCTGGGACTTGTCTGTACCTATCTATTCTATACAACCTATGTGGTGTATTTTCTTGTAGATGAAGGTTATGTGCATGCTCTTTTATGATCATAATTTTTACAGCCTACCCTTTTGGGGGCACCTGACATCTGGGGCAAGAAAAACTGAAGAAAATGGTGTCTGCTGCATCTTTTATATGCCTGGTGCACTGACGTTGGGGAAGAGGTGACAGCAACTGACGCCAGACCAGGACTTTGGAATTCAGGCCGACTGCGGGTAGCCTGCCAGCAGGATAACCCAAGTGTAATGATTGCAACAGTGAATACACTCTAACATCTACATTTATGGTAGGTACACAACTGTACTTCACCTTTCCTTCTATCGGTTCTCCCAAGCCCCTCTTGGGTTTGGGTGCTGAGGCCTCATTCTGTCCAGGGTGCACCAGAGTAGGTTTACTTCCGGTGCATCCTCAGAGTTCTCAAGCAGATGGTCTTCCTCAGCCCCATCTTCGGATGAGTCCATGTTCCTGAAGGCCTTTGGGGATGGGTCCATCCTCTACCTGGGTTCTCCCCCTGCTGACAAGCATGTGGACGTTATTGCCAGCAGGGTTTGGAAGGAGCTGGACATGGAACCTGTGCCCAAGAAAGTGGACAGATTCCTCAGTTTTCCCAAAGACTAGTCTTTTTGGACCAAAGGAGTTCTCGTCGATGCCATCGTGGTGGCTGCTGCTACTAAGAAGGAAATGGCTGAGCAAAGCTCCTCGGTCCATTCCCTGAACAGAGATTCCTGGGCGATCGACTGTTTAGGAATGCGTGTGTTTGCCTCGGCTACATTTGGAGCACAACTATTTACTTGACCCATTTTACCTGGTTTCAGAGGGATTTGGTTTCAGAACTTACCACTTCCCTGTCAGAGCTGTAGAATCTCCATTTAGTCTTTTTGAGGCTGTCTACTCTAACCTCTTTAGCTAATGCTTTGATAAAGGCTGATCTCCAATACTGTGGAGGCTACCTCTCCAGCATGAGGCACTGGCATTGCTGGCCGGCCTGGCTTTGCCTTGTGAGTTTGCAGAAACTTTTAAGGCATATTTTACTAATGCACCCTTTGACAGCTCCACCTTGTTTGGAGCATCTGTTAAGAAAACCATAACCCACGGCGAACAGGAAGGCAAGACTCTCTCCACTGTAGGGATCAAGTTTTCTGCTCCCCAGTGGTGTTTTTCTAAGACCCAGAGGAGCAGTATGAAACTGGTTCTGGAAGACTCGCTCCCTTTCAGGATGTTCCCCAGGAATACTGTTCCACAGGCAGGGCAGGGGATTCAATGGTAGATGCCGCCCGAGGGGCAGAGGGTGTCTGCAGAACCAGGGCTCTTGGGAACCCTTCTCAGGGAAGCCCTTGCAGCGGTCCTGAGACGCTGCCAGACCGTCCTGCCCTGGAGGCAGTCGGGGGTCGATTCACCATTCACCCACTAGCATGTACAAGTCTCACCTCTGATCAGTGGGTGCTAAAAATTATTTCCAGGGGTTACTCTATTCCCTTCTCCCAGCTCCCTCCAGTTTGGAAATTTCTCCCAGACTTACCACCCCACCAGAGGGAGGTGGTCTATCTCAAGGTGCAAAACCTCCTTTGAAAAAGAGCCATTCAAGAGGTTTCAACGGGACAACGATGGTCCAGAACTTATTCTCTATTCCTTTTTGGTGCCAAAGATCAGGGACCTGTGTCAAATTCTGGACCTCAGTGAGCTAAATCTGTCTGTCAAATAGTCGAAGTTCCAGGTGGTCACTTGTCCATTCTGCCTGTCGTGCACAAGGACAATTGGATGTGCTCAGTGGATCTCTAGGACGCTTACTATCATATAAAGGTTGACGGATGTTCCAGGAAATGGTTTTGCTTTTGCTTAGGGGGCAATCATCATCAATTTAGAACCCTGCCCTTTGGACTCACCAAAGCCCCCCCCCCCCCCCCCCACACACACACACACACACACACACACACAATGTTTACCAAATGTATGGCAGTAGTGGCAGCGTGGATTTCCCACTGCAAGGTTTTCAGGATGTCCTTCAAGGATGCATCTGCAGTCCTTACAAATGGGTTGTCCTGTCGTCAGGCAGCCCTTCGGTCGGCCGGATTCCAAAGTCTGGGTCTGGCTTCGGCTGGTGTCGCACTTCACCCGACGTCATAGCTGCAGTTACTCGGGTATAAAGGCATCAGCCGACGCCATTTTCCTCTGTCTTTCTTGCCGCGTGGCACCCGAAGCAGAAGCTGTTCGCAAGTGCCGGTCGGTCAGATCCAGAGATTACTACTACCGAAGACTTCTAAAAAGCTAAGTACCCTGTTGGGGACTCTTTCTTGCCTCAGCCGATGTCAGAAAAAGTGAATAACTGTTTAACTTGTGGGAAACAAATACCTCATAAAGATTTCCACTCTTACTACTTACCTTGTTTAGGCCCAGACCACGACGTAGCAGCTTGTCTAGCCTGTGCTTCTTTTAACCGACGGACGCTTAGACGTCGGTCGGAATTTGCTGAGCAGTTTTTCGGCTCTGATTTTGCTTATATTATGCCGTCGGATCCTCCGACTTCTCAAATATCCAAAAAACGCAAGGAAAAGGACCGACACTCGCGGTCCGCGGTTTCGGCCGAAACCACAGTTAAGCCAACCGCGAGTGTCTCGGTTTCGGCTGAAACCGAGCAAGCGGTTCTTCCTTCAGCCGAAAACATGCCTTCTACCGAGGCCTCTTCCAACCTGGTGGAATCGGCTTCTGAAATCCAACCTGCAGTTGTGGTTTCTCAGGAATTATCTGACACTATTCCCTTGGATACTTCAACCCCTGCACGTGGAGCTGCTAGGCCTCCTGCAGCCATGTCCATTAAGGCCTTTGCCAGGGCTAAAGCAGCTAAAGCTACAAAATCTGTGCCTGTTAAGACCCCCTCCCACAGGCCCAGCTCCAGTTCCCAAATGCTTTCTCTAGCAGAGGATCTCATTTCTTTAATCTGGGGATCCCAACCTCACGCAGACAGGGCCTCTCACCCACCTCCAGAGAAGAGGCCTAGAGCAGAGCCCCCTGAGCCAGTTTCCACTGATGATTCCTCTGATTCATATAATACAGATCCTCCAGAGGCTCCTTATTCTCCTTATGAAGACTCTGATGCTGAAGAGTCCATCCCTTCTGCCTCTCCGCCTGAGGAATTTTCCTTTGGGGAAACCTTGCATGCTGTGAGGGAACATTTTCAGTGGCAGGGCCAAGATTTTTCAGACTCCGGGAAAAGGCTTAGAACCTTTTTGCATTTACCACAACATAGGCCTTTAGCTATACCTCCAGTTCTTTCTGTTGTAGATGATGCATTTAATGATGCTTGTACTGCTCCTGACTCATTACCTCCGGCCCCTGCTAAGCCCGATAGATTCTACAGAGTCCCGGACACACATCACCATTTATACAAGGCTCCTTTTGCAGATCCCAAGACTATCTCCCAGGGGCCTAAGGCTGTAGCAACTACCTCTGCCAAAAATCCCCTCCCCTCTGAAAGGGAATCCAGGTCCTTAGAGAGATGGGGTAAAAAAGTTTACACTTCTGCTACTCTGTCAGCTAGGGCCTTGAACTGTCAATTTCATATGATCCAATATCAGGAATTTATGCTAGACCAGTTAACTAAAAAACTGTCCTCTGATGAACCTTTAGATAAGAAATATGTTCAGGAAATGGTACATAACATTCAGCAAGTTAGTAACCATTTTTTAAAAAGCGGCTATGATGCACTGGAGGCTTCCTTTAGATCAGCCATGACTGGCACAGTTATCAGAAGGCATGCATGGTTAAAAGAGCAGGCCTTACCGGACCATGTCAAATCAAAACTATTAGATGCTCCCATGGACAAGATCAATTTGTTTGGTTCTCCTGCACAACAGGTACTGAAGAAGATGGAAGAGAAGGCAAAATCTGTCCAAACAGTGAAAGATTTCTTACAGGTCCAACCTCAAAGGTTTAGCAGGAATTGGCCCTCCAAGAATTGGTCCTTTCCAGACTCCTCCAAAGCGCAGAGAGGCAGGAATAGGCGTTCAAGAGGCAGAAACCAATCCAGGGGTGCCTACAGGGGACGCCAGTGGCAGGGTAACAACCAGCGAGGCACAGACGCAGCCACCACCACTGCAACAGGACAATCACAGTGACTTGGCTCTGGCACCGCCTACCAGGGAACAACTAGAAGCACCCTTAGGCGGAAAGCTAGCTTTATTTTCAAAGAACTGGCATTACATCACAAGAGACAAGTGGATTTTGCAGACTATAGACCAAGGCTACAGGTTTCATTTCCATACTCTACCAGGAAAGAGAGGAATGCCAAACCTACCTCCAAATCAAAAGGAAGAAGCTCTAAAACAAGTAAATCAATTATTAAAAATAAGAGCTGTGGAAAAGGTACCATATATGGAGCAAGGAAAGGGCTTTTACTCCAGACTCTTCCTAGTACTAAGGAAAGAAAGCAAATGGAGACCTATTCTCGATCTGTCCGCTTTAAACACATTCCTCATTGTTCCAAAATTCAAAATGCTGACCCTACAGCAGCAGCTTCCCATGCTGGGCAAGGAGTCTTGGCTGGTTACTCTAGATCTCAAGGAGGCATACCTGCACGTCCCCATACGACCAAATTGCAGAAGATACCTCAGATTTCTTGCAGGATCAGAGCATTATCAATTCTCAGCATTGCCCTTTGGCTTATCTACTGCGCCCAGAGTGTTCACGAAATGCCTGGCATCAGTAATCGCTCATTGCAGGCTTCAGGGAATCCAAATCTACCCTTACCTGGACGATTGCCTGATACAAGCGGACAACAAAAACAAGCTAGCAGAAGACTTGAAAAGAGTCATTTACCTTCTACAAGCCCTGGGATATACAGTCAATATAAAAAAGTCAAGGCTGATACCATCCCAACAGATAACATTTTTGGGTGCGGAGCTGGACACATTCAAACAAATGGCATTCCTAACAGTAGAAAAACAGGAGCAACTCCCTCTCTACTTCCTGGCATTAACAAAGCAAAACCATCTAACAGCAAGAAAAGTCCTACAGGCATTGGACTTCATGGCATCCTGCATAATATTGGTCCCACATGCCAGACTGCACATGAGAAAGCTACAGTGGTACCTAAAGAATTTATGGTCTCAGCACAAGCACAGCCTAGAAACTCACATTCCAATAATTCCATGCCTGAAGCAAGAATTCCACTGGTGGGCTCAGGCCTGTCAATCAAACGAAGGATTGCCCTTCCACAGCACTCAACCAAGCCAAACCATCACAACGGATGCCTCAGACCTCGGTTGGGGGGCCCACATGATGGACAAATGCATACAAGGTTTATGGGCTCAAGAGCAATTGCACCTACACATAAACCTAAAGGAGATGCTGGCAGTAAAACTGGCAATTCAGGCTTTCAAACCATTTCTTCGACAAGGCCAACTGATAAGGACAGACAACACCACAGTTATGTGGTACATCAACAAGCAGGAAGGCACACATTCGTACCCTCTATGCCGGATGGCCCTGGACCTCTGGAATGTGGCCCTGAGTTACAACATTCAGTTACAAGCAATTTTTGTACCAGGAAAGGAAAACACTCTAGCAGACATACTAAGCAGGACTACCACGGATGCCCACGAATGGATGCTGCATCCGGACATCTTCAAAACCATAACAAGAAAATGGGGTCTCCCAGAAATAGACTTATTTGCATCCCCACACAATCACCAATTAAAGAAATTCTGCACCAGGACGTACCATCCACTGGCATGGAAGGTGGACTCCCTATCCTTCAGTTGGAAAAATCTGACAGCATATGCATTCCCACCACTTCCTTTGATGCACAAGGTGCTATTGAAGATCAAAGAGGACCGCCAAGGATCATTCTGATAGCTCCAGATTGGCCAAGGCAACATTGGTACCCATTACTGAGGAGCATGTCTCGGGAACAGATGTGGCCCTTACCTCTAGTTCCCTTGCTGTTAACTCAGAACAACTACAACACCCTGCATCCAAACCTGAAAACTCTGCAGCTGACTGCCTGGAACATTACATAAGACAAATTAACCCAAATTTATCCCAAAGGGTTAAGGACATTATCTTGGAAGCTCGCAGACCTTCAACAAGGAAAACCTATTCAGCAAAATGGAAAAGATATCTCATTTGGAGTACTGCTAAAGGGGAAGATGCGTCACTGGTAAACATAGCCAACATCTTGGAATACTTGGCAGAGCTATTCCACAAAGGCCTGTCCTACTCTTCCATTAAGATTCATGCATCGGCTATTTCAGCAGAATACGACTTGGATCCTCCAGTCTTCTCACATCCTCTGCTCAGGCAGTTTCTCAGAGGAATTAAAAATGTAAAGCCTCATAGGAAGCCACCATTACCTGCATGGGACTTGAACTTTGTGCTAGAAAAATTAACACTTCCTCCTTTCGAACCAGCAGCAACAGCAGAATTGCAATACTTATCATGGAAAACTGCTTTCCTGCTGGCAATCACTTCAGCAAGAATGGTTTCTGAGCTACAGGCATTAATGGCAGTACAGCGCTTTCTGATCTTCCATCAAGATAGTGTCCATGAGAACAAATCCTACTTTTATGCCTAAGGTGGTCTCCAGAGTATCTTTAAATCAGGCTATCCACCTACCTACATTCTTCCCCAATCCACAGAACAGGGGAGAAAGACTGTTGCATACCTTGGATGTACACAGACAATTACGAAACTACCTGGACAGGACCAAGAGCAATAGAAAAACTGACCAGCTACTGGTAGCATATGCAACAGGAATGGAAGGAAAAGCAATTTCAAAACAGACAATCTAAGTGGATAGGAAATTGCATTAGATTTTGTTACTCCTACCATGGAAAGAAAACTCCAGAAAACATCAGGCCTCACTCTACAAGAGCTACAGCCACTACCACAGCTTTTCTACGAGGAGTGGCTACCAAAGACATTTTAGAGGCTGCTACTTGGAGCTCCGTGCATACATTTGCCAAGCATTATAATTTACCTTTATACTCTAGATCCCGAGCAGGTTTTGCCACTGCTGTTTTGCAAGGGATCTTAACTACACCATAATTTTATCTTTCCTCCTCCCCCAGTTTGGCTATGGTATTCTACCCATTTGTAAGGACTGCAGGTACATCCTTGAAGGACATAGTACAGTTTTGTACCTACCATAAATGTAGATGTCCGATAGGAATGCATCTGCAGTCAGGATTACCCACCCTCCTTCCCCTCTGTGGTACTCCTAGGGTATTTGCCCCTCTTATAGCTAGCTGGGGGAATCTATTATGGTGTATTTGTTTGTATATATGTATATACATGCTTATCTTTTGTTTGCTCTCTAATATTTGGAATCTTTGGCATTTATCCAAATTTAGTCCTCACTACAGGGCACCTGGCATCTGGGGCAAGAAACACTGAGGAAAATGGCGTCGGCTGATGCCTTTATACCCGAGTAACTGCAGCTATGACGTCGGGTGAAGTGCGACACCAGCCGAAGCCAGACCCAGACTTTGGAATCCGGCCGACCGAAGGGCTGCCTGACGACAGGACAACCCATTTGTAAGGACTGCAGATGCATTCCTATCAGACATCTACATTTATGGTAGGTACAAAACTGTACTTTTTTCATACTTGGACGATTGGCTCCTCACTACTCCCATGAGTCCTCAACTAGTAGTGGCCACCAGGTATGTACTCTGCCTTTTCCAGCATTTAGGGATCACTGTGAATCTTCCCAAGTCCAATCTCATTCCAAGCCAAAACTTGGAGTTCATCGGCATCCAGCTGAACATAGTATTGGAGACTGCAGCACTGCCTCCTCGCAGGGTCAAACTCATTTGACATCTGGTGTCTCTTTTTTGCTGGAGCTAGAACACCTGTCTGTTCACTTGATTCTCCAAGCTTTAGGTTCGATGGCTGCCAGGCACACCCGTCAGTTCACTTGATTCTCTAAGCTTTAGGTTCGATGGCTGCCATTCAATTGGTGCCTCTCTCCAGGTATCACATGCGAGTTTTCCAATGGACTCTGGCAGTCTAGTGTTTTGTTCTTTTTCAGCCCATGTCCATGACTATAAAGTTGACTCAGGTGTGAAAGAATCATCTTGTTTGGAGGCTTAAGTCTCAGGACCTATTTCTAGGCAGGCCATTTTGTGTTCCCCTGCCCAAGGCCACAGTGACCACGGAAGCCTTCCTGTTGGGGTTGGAGGGACATTTTCATGGCAGGATGGTTCAAGGCATGTAGTCCCCAACAGAGACCAAATTGGATATAAACGTCCTGGAGATGAGCAGTCCTAATGTTGCAAGCCTTTCAGGAGCGCCTCCCTCTAGGGACTACAGCAGTTCAGTCAGAGACAACATGGCAGTTGTATGGTATATCAACAAACTGGGGAGAACAGTGTCTTCTGTGTGCATCGAGGCCATGAGATTGTGGGAATGGGCGATGTCTTCTAGGCGCTTTCACCTTGCATCTCCTTTACCTGGGAGTTCCATCATGTCCGACGGACTCAGCAGGTCCATCTAGAGTCCTCATGATTGGTCCCTAAATCCTGTCAGTGGCAAGGCAAATCTTTGACAGTTGAGGTCATCCTTGCTGTGATCTCTTTGCCTCCCCAGTCAAACACAAATGCAGCAAATACTTTGCCCTGATACCCCCCCCCCCCCAATCAGGGGATTCACCCAGGGAAGCTCTAGTTCATGTTTGGCTTCCGGGCCTCCTCTGTGCTTGCCTTCCTATTCCCCTAATACCCAGATTCCTTCAGAAAGCTCATCACCTGAAGACCCCCCTTATCCTTATTACCCCTTTTTGGCCTTCTCTGGTGTGGCTGTCCTTCCTGAGGTCTCATCTGAAGTATCCACCTTGGATACTGGATCCCATTCCGGATCTTATTTCCTATCCCTGGGGGCTTCCAGTACCCAATCTCCGGACCCTTCATCTAACCACATAGTTTCTCCAGTTCTGTAATCCTTTCACAGCTCAGGCTTCCTTCCCCAGTGTGGAGCAATATTCAGGCTTCTCGAGGCTTCCTTCCCCAGTGTGGAGCAATATTCTGGCTTCTCAAAAAGTCTATGAAGAAGGTGTATTCCAGTAAATGGAAAAATGTTTCCGTTTGGGCCAAACAAAATCGGAGTCCTTTTTCAGCCCCTATTCCTGATATTTTGCTGCTCTTGTCATCCTTTTTTCTGAATGGGGCAGATTTTTCTACTGTTAAGCTTCTGTTGGCTGCCAATTACAATTTCCGTATTGATGAACCTACCTTTTCTTCCAAACTATATAAAGCCTTTTCTGAAAGGTTTTTTCTCCTTAGACCTATTGATCCTCGCCATGGGATTTGACCTTGGTGCTGCAGTTCCTTACACAGAAACTTTTTGAACTTACTGGTTCATGTGATATTCAATTCCTTTCGTGGAAGACTGTCTTTAGTGGCCATTACTTCTGCCAAGAGGGTCTCTGAACTCCAGGCTGTCTGCATTAAGCCTCCGTTGTTGATCTTCCATAATGGCAGGGTGTCCGTTAGATCCATCCTAAAGTGTCATCGAAAGCAGATCCTTCCTAAAGTGGCATCGAAAGCTAATCTCAGTCACTTCATTTGCCAGTTTTCTTCCTTAATTACCCTAATAAAGGAGAATATATCTTCCATTGTTTAGATGGGTACAGACAATTACATTTTTATCCAAAAAGGACTGAGGAGTTTAGAAGTCAGACCAGCTCTGTTGCCCTCTCTCAAAACAGGGCCAGGCAGTCTCCAAAGTGACTGTTTCCAGGTGGATTGCTAGTTGCATCTCCTCCAATTAGTAGGCATGTAGAATTATGCAGAACGGTTAAGGCCTGTTCTTCTAGGTCTGTTGCTACGTCATAGGCCTTTTTGGCTAGACTTTCTGTTCTTGAAATTTGTGCTGCTGCGACTTGGTCTAATCCACATACTTTTATTTTATACTACACATTGGACTTGATGCCTAGGACAAGGGCTTCCTTTGGTTCCTCTGTGCTCTGGCATATTCTTCCTTGAGGCCACCCAGGATAACATAATAGCTGGGGAGTCTAACCCATCCGTGATGAATAATGACCCAGATAGTATCAGGTAAACAGTTACGTACTTACCGTAACTTGGCGTCTGTGCTATCCAGTATCATTGTTAATCACATTCCCACCCTCCTTCCTTCTGTAGGTTTTGGCAAGGCTGCATTGGCTTGTATTGGGTGAGAGAATTTTTGGCCGCCTTTTTTAGTTCCTGTATTTCTACTAATTTAGTAAACTTGATCTGTGGATTAGTTGGCAAGGAATTATAGGAAGGGGAGGAGCTTGAGCGCTGGATTGAAGAAATTGCTGTCTCGGATGTCTGATCCAAGACCCATTTGTGATCAATAATGACACTAGATTGCACAGATGCCAAGTTATGGTAAGTGCATAACTCTATTTTAGATTGGGTAAGAGTGTTCTAGACAGTCATGTGACTTGTTAACTTTTAAACTTGAGCGTTGCTGTTGATTCTTATTTTCTCCACAAAAGTAAATTCAGTGCTACCTTTTCCCCTTGTTAGATGTTACTTTTTGAGGGTCTAGGTAAGCTTTGAAAGTGCTTGTCACTGTTTGTTGATGGAAAAAAGTGAGTTTTTTTCTACTAAATTATTTTGGTGATTTATTGCTACCTCTTCCATGGTAATATGCCATAGAGCAACCTACTGATTCTCAGATGTTCATCATATTGGTCAGTGCTGTAGTAGCCTTAGCTATACGAGTTGTATTCTGCCAAGGATGTAACAGGTGGCCAGCTTCCAAAGCTTCAGGGTGCATTCCATGAGCCCAAACAGTCAAACAGATTGATCTAAGCTGACTTTAAAGACTGGTTTGAATTATAAGCTTTCTGTGCTTTGCCACCACCGAAGAGTAAGCTCCTCTGAGGCTTCCTAAGGTTGCTTGGCTTGTCTGTTCTTTGGATGAGTAGCAGTTCTTTTTTTTTTTTTTGGATGAAATGTTTACTTTATAGAAATTATTTTATTGTATTTCACTGTTCAGGAAAGCTGTTTTAAGCTAAGAATGTAGTATGTCCTTTATCATTGTTGTATTCTTTATAGTTGGTATATCCTGCCAAGGCTAGCCTAACATCCTGCCCATCATACTAAAACCTTAGCTTCTTCTAGGCATCCTGTGCCCTACATCCAAGCCATAAGATACATAAGTAAGGTACCAGCACCTAATCAAACCAGCAACTTTGCCACCCGTCCAAATTCTTTTTTCTGAATTCAGTCTGGAGTTCATTCATCAAGTTGGTTTAGCTATTGAGCCTTGACTGAATAACTGCTCAGTCGGGGTCTTTTCCTTTTATTTCTTGTTGTGGCTTTTTACATGTCATCCAGGAAAAGAAAATGAGAAAGTGGGACATGGATTCCCCATAAAGACACACAAGTGTCTGTTTTGATTAGGTGCTTCCCATGACCATACCCAGTGAGAGTATTGTCAAATGTTTGTTCTGAAGGCTCTGCAGTCATCCATAGTTCCTTTCTACGTATTTAGAGAATCAGCATTTGAAGCTTTTGGCCACAGGGCACAGTGGCTTCCTAGTCTGCCCATCCCGATGTTCAGCCATCATTTGAAAAGCAGCCCAAGAAGGTGCACATCGAGGACGCTGCTGTCCATCCTTCAACAGATATCTATCAGGCAGTATGAGGAATCCAAGGATCTTCTGGTGCTGACATCAGCTCCCTCTATGGCTCAGTTGGAGGCAGACATGGGGCTGCCTACTTGGATAATAGCTAAGGCTGTGCCTGCATTCTTCTGCAGATGTGGAGGGGGAACCATGGCTAATTATATCAGAGGGGCCTAAGGGGTTCCCCAGATCATAGATGGGGAAGAAGTCCTTGGTACTCTAGGCAGGGGTCTGGTCTTCCTTGGTTTGTCAGGGCTGATTTTCCCTTGAAAAAGAAGCAGAAGAACAGACATGGTTGCTGTGGCAGAGGATCTTCACAAGGAATGGCAGGATTTAGATTTGGGTGTAATGTCCTTAAGACTTTAAAGCCTCCTAAGGTTTGTCTTTAACTTCTTGTGTTACTTGGTCCTCTGTTCCTAAAAGTTAGAGGGAGACGAGTTTCCTCTAGATTCAGATTCTGGGTAAGAGTCCTTGGCTTAGTCTTCTCAGTGCAGTTCTCTTCTGGCCTTAGTCTAAGGAAGTGGATTCTTTCTCCAGATTCCCCTGTGAAAGAACTATCCTTTAGGGATACTATTGTACAAATGCTAGGGTATTTTAAATTGATTTGTTTCCAAGTTGCTGTTGTCTAAAATAAGTACTGTGAACTCTTGTACACTGATGAACGCTGTCCTACTGAAGTCTTCACTGTTTTGGATCCTTGGGACACTTTGCGGCTTCTCAATCCCTGATTCCCAACTTGCTGCTCCAAAGAAGCTCGCTGGTTCTAAAAAGTCTGACCAAAATGTTTTGTATAAAAGCCCTTCTTTTGACCCTGCTTTGACTTTCTTGGCTGCTGACAAACCATCCAAATGTCCTCTTAAACTTTTACTGTCAGACAAGGAGAGTTGTGCTGTGGACTGTTAATGGGAGAACATGTATAGTTCTGCCACTACAACTTTAGTGGCCTTTAATTACCAGGCCCATATGTCTGTAAATGTCCTGGCTGCTCTGTCATCTTGGGGATATTCTGACTGATATGCTTGATTTTGAGGCAAAGTCTACTGCCATTTCCTTAATGGGTACTGCTTCTCAGGTGGCTCATCATTCAGTGCGGGTATGATGCTGATGCCTGTTTGAGGTCCTCTGTTTCAGGTTCTGTGAGGAGGAGGTACTTTTGGTTATACTTGCAGGCCATCCCTGATGATACAAAGTCAAAGCTCCTGGAGTCTCCTTTACATAAACAGCTTAACCTCAACAGAGCCAAAGAGACTTTGGTTAAGCCCCTGTAAGACAGAGTTCTGCAGGATGAAAGAAGTCTTTGTCTACTGTCCCTAAGTTCCAGAGAAATTACCTACTCTGTTGGTCTAGAGGCAGCAAAGCTCAAGTGTTTTTCCTGATGAATCTTCTCTGTGTTCTGAGACTCAGAAGCCTCATTTCCCTTACAAGTCTGTTTGACATTCACACCCCTCTGCCTCTTGGCCAGGTTACTTTTTCACTTAAGTGTTCTTCCCTGTTTGGCAATGGATAACCACAGGTCCTGGGTGCTTTTCATTATTAGGAATCTTTATTTTATGGTTTGGAAGTCACTTCATTTTTGGGTTGTTCTCAACCTCCAACTTGCTAACTCCCTCATTTTCCCCTACTTCTGCAGGATCTAACCATTCAGCCTGTTTCCCTCTCTCCACAGGGCTCAGTGTTTTATTTCAGGATTATTCTAGTTGCTAGGAAGGAGGGATTTTGGAGGCCCATTCTGGATCTTTTTTCCTCAACACTTTTCTGAAGTTCCCTTCCTTCAGGTTGCTGTGTCTAATCTCTGTTCCCATACTGCCTCCCCATGCTTTCCTGGTGTGTCTGGATTTGAAAGATGCTCACCTTCTCATTCCTGTTCACCCTTTCTGCAGGAAGTGTTTACATTTCTCTCTCTTCATTACGTTATCAATTCTCTGCTTTGCAGTTAGGTCTTTCTGTGGCCCTGAGGTTCTTTACAAAGTGTTTATCCCCGGTAGTAGCCTTCGGCAGACTTAAGGGTATTCAGATTTTCCGTTAGACTACTTTATTTCAGCTGCTGTCCCAACTTTGTCTTTAGGATCTCAAATTTACAATGCTTCTTTTGAAGAAGTCTAAGGTTCACCTTGAACCTCAGTGTGTGTTGATTTTTCAAGTCGGGTTTTTCTAGGCTGCAGGAGTCACAGTGCCAGTAATTGCTTGGCTGCCTCTTGACTGCTTAGTGTCAGTGCTTCCTGCAAGGGAATTTGAACTTTGGGATTCATGGTGACCACCATTCCTATGGGTCCTTTTGCCATACTCTCTGGTTTCATTGGTACTTCAAAGCCATCTGGATTCACCATCGCCATCCGCTAGGTCTTGAAAACCACAAACTCCTGGTCTGAAAAAGGATTAGCAACCATGAGTAACTGTTAAAAACATGTTTATTGATAAGTTCCGAAAGATTAAGTGTTTTTTTCAGTGTGTAATAAGTTGACTTGTACAATGAGTCATTAAAACTATATCTCGTACCAAATTTAAAGATCCCTCGGAAAATCACATAGTTAAAAAGAACCAATAGCAAGTTCATGTCTTAGTCACCAGTAACATTTAAAAGCTAAACATCTAGTAGTAAATACCCCAACTGCAAAACATGTTTTCTTATAAATTAATAAATCTTATGATCATCTTTATTCATTCTTTACTGATGGGTATTGGTTCTGTCCTCGAAACTGAGTCTGGCTTTATAATGAGCTCGCACCAGCCAAAACAACTCTCGAGCTATGCTCACCCATAGTGCTCCTCTGTCACCTCCGATCTCGTTTACACGTATAGTATCCAGACATGTCAGGCCAGCTCTCCAGGGAAGTCATTTAAAAATATAAACTTTCTTAAAATGTTTTTGTTTACCTTGTGAAATTTCTAATTCTTTAGTAGTTTAATGTTTTCTACCCTTGCTTCTTTCTTATTTCTTCACCAAGGTTTTGGTATTCTTCGTACTATTGCTGGCACAGGCCTTTTACCCCTGAGGTAACTTTCAATGCCATTGCTGGTATCTCTCCCTCTCCTTTCTCTGTTTTTTCTTTACCTGTTTGGTACTCTCTTTTTACCATTGTTGGTAACAAAACAAAAAAACAACAAAAAAACTTTTTCCTTGACTGTGTGAGTATTTTGCTGATTGCTTTGGGCGTACTGTCAGACAAGTTTTTCGCTTTATTGATGATGGCCGATAAAGGAACGGGCTTTAAGCAGTTTGGTGTAGCAGGAAAATGATTAATTCTGATAGTTATATGTCTTGTGTTTACTGTGTCTGGGTACCGCATCTGAAAGTTCAACCCCCATGTGATGTATTTAAGGGCTTTAGCGCCTGTACCTTCACAGAAAGAAAAAATAAATTGATCCTCAAAGGTCCCCTAAAAACTCTTGTTTTCAGAGGCTATATCTGAGATGGAGGGCTCAACTCTCCTAAAAAGGAACACACAAAAAGAGGAGACAGTCTCTACCCTCCTCTCCACATATTAATGATTTAAAATCTGTTAAATCTATGGAACCGAAGGCTGAACTTCCTAAATTGACACCAGCATTCTCTGTGCCATGGCCTCAAACCTCTTCTTTGCTGCTCTCCTCTGTACCAGGGCCTCCACCATCAACTACGGTACCGTCCTTTGCACCAATGCCTCAAGCACCTACTATGGTACCAGTCGTGTTTACAGAATCACCCAAAACTTCACCTTCTACCAGTTCTGCTACTGTACCAGTGGTCCTTTTGGCACTAAAAATAGTATTCCCAACTCTGGTCACTACCCCCTCCTACACAACTTACTGATCCTTTGACTATGGTGCTGAAAGGTCTAAATATTACCTCAAACCTGATACTCCCTGTAGGCAGATCCCTTTCTTGGGCAACAGTGCAGTCCTTTCCTAGAACGCTCTGATTCTCTGTCGGGGATGTTCAACCCGCTCCTCCAGGAGCCTTTTGGAATTCAGTGTAGTGAAACTAGTGGATCAGCTCCTGGTGGCCAGAGGATTCCAACTCCTTCCAAATCCTCCCTCCCAGAGCCGAGGGATTTTCTCTACAGACTCCAAAATGCATTTCTCCAACTTCCTTGGAAGTATCTGAGTCCTCTCCACCGCCTATCCAGCTATCAACTTCTTCTGTTTCATTGGACCATACCATGGCTTTGGAGTCTACCCTATGGCCATCGACTCACTTGGAGCCGTGCCATCCTCTGGATCGAGACTGGTCTCTCTACACTGATGCCTAGTACGGTGCATATTTTTTCTATGGCGCCTTCTACTATGGTTCTGGTTGTCTTGGCAGCACAGAGTCCTCTTGTGGCTCCTTCCCTGGTGGTGGGCTCTTCGGAGCAGGGGGTGACCCCAGTCCCAAGGTTGTCTTTCTCAATTCCATGCTCCCATCCCTCTTCTGGTAGGCCTGCTTTCCAGGTGACTGAGAGGGCACCTGACTCTGCAGGCTCATAGGTGGTCCCTTTGGTGCCGGAGATGCATGTATATCTGCTGTCTGAACCACAGCTGACGCAGTCCACTATTCTGGGACATCGAGCACAGAAACCTCAATATACCCTTCCACAAGGTACCCGCTCTTCAGAGTCCTCCTGAGATGCCACTTCTGAGGAGATACCCCATAAGAGAATTGTACAAGAGGAAGCACATGGATTCCCCCGAAGAACCCCTTACCAAAGATAGACTGATGAAGGGGAAGGGTCCCCACGGTTGCCCCCCCCCCCCGAGGATGTCTCCTTTGGAGATGTGATGGAAATTTTAAAGCAGCGGGGAGACTAGGTCCACCAACTCTTCCTGTGAGGAGTCTGTATTCTTGCAGGCTTTCTGTGCTCAAACTTCTACTTCCTGGGTGACCCGGCCTGTAGATGAACTAGTTCAGCTGCTCATGCAGTGCATTTGGGGGAGGCCTGACACTGTTAAACCTATCCCCCGGAGACCAGACAAAATTCTCTCCATCAGAAGACTACCCATACTGGTCCAAAGCCGTACCAGTAGACTGTATGGTGGTGGCAGCAGCCAGTAAAAAAGAGCTTGCCGAGGAGAACCCTACTGTCCATCCCCCAAACAAGGAGTTTCTGGCGATAAGTTAGGGAAGCGGGTGGATTCTTCATCGACCTTTGCCATTCGGTCCTTGAATTACTTGGCTCATTTTACCCAGCTCCAGAGAGACCTAGTCTCATAACTGTCGGGAACCTGAGCAAGAGCAGTTTGAGGTACGCGACAGTTGCCTCGCAGCTTACCTCCCTGGAGTCTATATTTAAGTCGTCCATGCGGTTGAGCTCTCATACTTCCGAAGGGGGTAGCTAGAGCAGTGGGTGCAGACGTCATGAGACGTCCCACTTGGATGCTCCTATGTGATTTTGCAGACCCTTTTAAGTCTTCCTTTCTCAATGCTCCCGTGGAGGCCTAGTCTCTCTTTGGCCCAAATGTGAAAGACACTTTAGCCAGGTGTGAAAAGGAAGGTAAGACCCTGTATAGCCAAGTGTGAAAAGGAAGGTAAGACCCTGTCTAGCCAAGTGTGAAAAGGAAGGTAAGACCCTGTCTAGCCAAGTGTGAAAAGGAAGGTAAGACCCTGTCTAGCCAAGTGTGAAAAGGAAGGTAAGACCCTGTCTGCCATGGGCGTGCGTTTTTTCACCGCCCTAACGATCCTACTCTAGGAGTCAGAGGAGTGGGAAGATGTGGTACAAGAAATCCCAAGATCCTTTCTGTGACACGTGTAGCGAGTTTACTTCCTGTGATAAAGGGGGAAACTCATCTGGAAGACTCCCCTTAAGAGGTAGAAGGGGGTCCACGTAATCAGGGTTTTAGATTTTCTCTGGACAGTCCTATCAGCACTCCTGAAGAGCGGACCAATTTACTTACCTCTGGAAGCAGTCAGACTATTTTCTCTGCACCACCTTGCCTGGCAATCCATAAGCACAGATTATTGGGTGCAGATGATGATAATTACCAGAGGTTATCCCATACCTTTCGATATTTACCCAAGGCTGCTAAGGCATATTCCTGACGTTCCACCCAGTCAAAGGGAAGCAGCAGCTCAAGATATACAAAAGCTGCTTCTAAAAAGTTATCCAAACAATTCCACCAGACTACATAGGATCTGGATTTTACTGTAGGTTCTTTTTAGTACCAAAAAAGACAGGGGACTGGAGGCCTATCTTGGACCACAGCATCCTCAACAAATTTGTCAGACAAAATTCTGGATGGTCACTGTTCAGTCTGTTTTACTGTTTCTAGAGAAAGACTATTGGATGTGTTCGATAGATCATCAGGATGCATATTACCACATAAAAATGGACAAATGCTCCAGAAGATTCCTCCGCTTCTGGCTGAGAGCCGATCACTACCAGTTCAAATTGCTGCCCTTTGGTCTCTCTACGGCCCCCACAGTGTTCAAATGATTGGTAGTGGTAACACCTCACTTAAGACTGGAAGGATTCCAGTTGTTTCTGTACTTAGACGATTGGCTCCTTACCGCCCTCACCAAGAGTCTACTGGTTACAGCCTTACATTGCACCCTAAAGCTAGCAAAATCCTTAAGGATCTTGGTAAACGAAGAGAAATGCAAGTTGACGACTCCTCAAAATCTGGAATTCATAGGGGCAACTTTCAATCTCATTCTTGCCTAGTCTCTCTCCCACTTCACAGGTTAGAAAGACTAAGGTATCAACTCTGGGTGAAACTGTCAGGACAAAGATTCAGCTCGGGCAGGCCTTCAACTACTAGGATCAATGGCAGCATAGATTACAATAGTTCTCCTGGCCAGACTACATTTGAGGCTTCTACAGTGGCTTTTACTAACACAGTGGTCCCTTTTGACTCTACCTATGCCCTTTCTGATCTGCATAACAAATGGATGCAAACAAGATTTATTTTGGTAGATGAAGCCAGAAAAAGACCTATGGAGTCATCCTTTCTTCCCCTCTCAGCCTAAGGCCATAGTGACCACAGACGCTTCCCTGATTGTGTGTGTGTGTGTGTGTGTGTGGGGTGCATTTCCAGGGTAAGACAGTCCAAGGG